>NW_026734606.1:0-288803 GCF_949786415.1 Peromyscus eremicus | reverse complement strand
GTCTGAACAGTGAGCTTGCTGAGAACAAAAGAACTGTGCTTCCTACACACACGGGCCACATCTAGTTCAACTCTGCTTAGGAAACTGACAAGAACAGTAGATCCTCTTCAGTCCAATACACTGTACTTGCTGGGAACAGACGCGAGTGCTATTTGCACTATGTATCTCAATGGGAGCACAAAAGTGACTCTTCTTACCAGAAAACAACTCTTGCTCATAGGAACAGAAACTGTAGTGATTCAACTCCATTTAGGACTGGGAAACAAACGCTAGCTCGCCTTACAAGAAACACACTCTGCTTTTGAGAAAAAAGCACTCTTCTACTCAGTGTTTTATATAGGGCAATAACAGTGAGCTGGCTCACACAAAAGAACTGTGCTTCTACACACACGGCCATATCTAGTTCAATTCTGGTTACGAAACTGACAAGAACAGTAGATCCTCTTCAGTCCAATACACTGTACTTGCTGGGAACAGACATGAGTGCTATTTGCACTGTGTATTGCAATGGGAGAGCAGTAGTGACTCTTCTTACCAGAAAACAACTCTTGCTCGTAGGACCAGAAACTGCATGGGATTCAACTCCATTTAGGACTGGAAAACAAAAGCTAGCTCGCCTTACAAGAAACACACTCTGCTTTTGAGAAAAGAGCACTCTTCTACTCTACTTTGTTTCCTATAGGGCCAAAACAGTGAGCTTGCTCAGAACAAAAGAACTGTGCTTCCTACACACACGGCCCATATCTAGTTCAACTCTGCTTAGGAAACTGACAAGAACAGTAGATCCTCTTCAGTCCAATACACTGTACATGACTGGGTACAGACGCCAGTGCTATTTGCCCTGTGTATGACAATGGGAGCGCAATAGTGACTCTTCTTACCAGAAAAAAACTCTTGCTCCTAGGATCAGAAACTACATGTGATTCAACTCCATTTAGGACTGGGAAACAAACGCTAGCTCGCCTTACAAAAAATACACTCTGCTTTTGAGAAAAGAGCACTCCTCTACTCTACTGTGTTTCCTATGGTGTCCGAACAGTGACCTTGCTAAGAACAAAAGAACTGTGCTTCCTACACACACGGGCCATATCTAGGTCAACTCTGCTTAGGAAACTGACAAGAACAGTAACTCCTCTTCTGTTCAATACACTGTACTTGCTGGGAACAGACGCGAGTACTATTTGCACTGTGTATGGCAAAGGGAGCACAATAGTGACTTTCCTTTCCAGAAAACAAGTCTTGTTCATAGGACAGAAACTCCATGTGATTCAACTCCATTTAGGACTGGGAAACAAACGCTAGCTTGTCTTACAAGAGAAACACTCTGCTTTTGAGAAAAGAGCACTCTTCTACTCTACTGTGTTTCTTATAGGCCAGAAGAGTGAGCTTGCTCCGAACAAAAGAACTGTGCTTCCTACACACACAGGCTATATCTAGTTCAACTCTGTTTAGGAAACTGACACGAACAGTAGCTCCTCTTCAGTCCAATACACTGTACTTGCTGGGAGCAGACGCGAGTGCTATTTGCACTGTGTATGGCAATGGGAGCCCAAGAGTGACTCTTCTTACCAGAAAACAACTCTTCCTCTTAGGACCAGAAACTGCATGGGATTCAACTCCATTTAGGACTGGGAAACAAAAGCTAGCTCGCCTTACAAGAAACACACTCTGCTTTTGAGAAAAGAGCACTCCTCTACTCTACTGTGTTTCCTATGGTGTCCGAACAGTGACCTTGCTCAGAACAAAAGAACTGTGTTTCCTACACACACGGACCATATCTAGTTCAACTCTGCTTAGGAAACTGACAAGAACAGTAGCTCCTCTTCTGTCCAATACACTGTACTTGCAAAGAACAGTAGTGAGAGTTGTTAGCACTGTTTATGGCAATAGGAGCGCAATAGTGACTCTTCTTACCAGAAAACAACTCTTGCTCATAGGACAAGAAACTGCATGTAATTCAACTCCATTTAGGACTGGGAACCAAATGCTAGCTCACCTTACAAGAAACACACTCTGCTTTTGAGAAAAGAGCACTCTTCTACTCTTCTGTGTTTCCTATAGGACCAGAACAGTGAGCTTGCTCAGAACAAAAGAACTGTGCTTCCTACACACACGGGCCATATCTCGTTCAACTCTGCTTAGGAAACTGACAAGAACAGTAGCTCCTCTTCAGTCCTATACACTGTAATTGCTGGGAACAGACGCGAGTGCTATTTGCACTGTTTATGGCAAAGGGAGCACAATAGTTACTTTCCTTACCAGAAAACATCCCTTGTTCGTACGACCAAAAACTGCATGTGATTCAACTCCATTTAGGACTGGGAAACAAACGCTAGCTCACCTTAGAAGAAAAAAACTCTGCTTTTGAGAAAAGAGCACTCTTCTACTCTACTGTGTTTCCTATAGGGCCAGAACAGTGAGCTTGCTCAGAACAAAAGAACTGTGCTTCCTACACACACAGGCTAATTCTAGTTCAACTCTGCTTAGGAAACTGACAAGAACAGTAGCTCCTATTCAGTCCAATACACTGTACTTGCTGGGAGCAGACGCGAGTGCTATTTGCACTGTGTATGGCAATGGGAGCGAAATAGTGACTCTTCTTACCAGAAAACAACTCTTGCTCCTAGGACCAGAAACAGCATGGGATTCACCTCCGTTTCTGACTGGGAAACAAAGGCTAGCTAGCCTTACAAGAAACAAAGTCTGCTTTTGAGAAAAGAGCACTCTTCTACTCTACTGTGTTTACTATGGGGTCCGAAAATTGAGCTTGCTCAGAAAAAAAGAACTGTGCTTCACACACACGGGCCATATCTAGTTCAACTCTGCTTAGGAAACTGACAAGAACAGTAGATCCTCTTCAGTCCAATACACTGTACTTGCTGGGAACGGACGCGAGTGCTATTTGCACTGTGTATAGCAAAGGGAGCACAATAGTGACTTTCCTTTCCAGAAAACAACTCTTGCTCGTAGGACCAGAAACTGCATGGGATTCAACTCCATTTAGGACTGGGAAACAAACACTAGCTCGCCTTACAAGAAACACACTCTGCTTTTGAGAAAACAGCACTCTTTACTCTACTTTGTTTCCTATAGGGCCAAAACAGTGAGCTTGCTCAGGACAAAAGAACTTTGCTTCCTACACACACGGCCCATATCTAGTTCAACTCTGCTTAGGAAACTGACAAGAACAGTAGATCCTCTTCATTCCAATACACTGTACATGCTGGGAACCGACGCCAGTGCTATTTGCCCTGTGTATGACAATGGGAGCGCAATAGTGCCTCTTCTTACCAGAAAACAACTCTTGCTCCTAGGATCAGAAACTACATGTGATTCAACTCTATTTAGGACTGGGAAACAAACGCTAGCTCACCTTACAAGAAAAAAACTCTACTTTTGAGAAAAGAGCACTCGTCTACTCTACTATGTTTCCTATAGGGCCAGAACAGTGAGCTTGCTCAGAACAAAAGAACTGTGCTTCCTACACACACGGGATATATCTAGTTCAACTCTGTTTAGGAAACTGACAAGAACAGTAGCTCCTATTCAGTCCAATACAGTGTACTTGCTGGGAGCAGACGCGAGTGCTATTTGCACTGTGTATGGCAATGGGAGCAAAATAGTGACTCTTCTTACCAGAAAATAACTCTTGCTCCTAGGACCAGAAACAGCATGGGATTCAACTCCGTTTCTGACTGGGAAACAAACACTAGCTAGCCTTACAAGAAACACACTCTGCTTTTGAGAAAAGAGCACTCTTCTACTCTACTGTGTTTACTATGGGGTCCGAAAATTGAGCTTGCTCAGAACAAAAGAACTGTGCTTCACACACACGGGCCATATCTAGTTCAACTCTGCTTATGAAACTGACAAGAACAGAAGCTCCTATTCTGTCCAATACACTGTACTTGCTGGGAATAGACGCGAGTGCTATTTGCACTGAATATGGCAATGGTAGCACAATAGTGACTCTTCCTACCAGAAAACATCCCTTGCTCGTAGGACCAGAAACTGCATGGGATTCAACTCCATTTGTGACTGGGAAACAAACACTAGCTCGCCTTACAAGAAACACACTCTGCTTTTGAGAAAAGAGTACTCTTCTACTCTGCTGGGTTTCCTATGGGGTCTGAACAGTGAGCTTGCTGAGAACAAAAGAACTGTGCTTCCTACACACACGGGCCACATCTAGTTCAACTCTGCTTAGGAAACTGACAAGAACAGTAGATCCTCTTCAGTCCAATACACTGTACTTGCTGGGAACAGACGCGAGTGCTATTTGCACTATGTATCTCAATGGGAGCACAAAAGTGACTCTTCTTACCAGAAAACAACTCTTGCTCATAGGAACAGAAACTGTAGTGATTCAACTCCATTTAGGACTGGGAAACAAACGCTAGCTCGCCTTACAAGAAACACACTCTGCTTTTGAGAAAAAAGCACTCTTCTACTCAGTGTTTTATATAGGGCAATAACAGTGAGCTGGCTCACACAAAAGAACTGTGCTTCCTACACACACGGCCATATCTAGTTCAATTCTGGTTACGAAACTGACAAGAACAGTAGATCCTCTTCAGTCCAATACACTGTACTTGCTGGGAACAGACATGAGTGCTATTTGCACTGTGTATTGCAATGGGAGAGCAGTAGTGACTCTTCTTACCAGAAAACAACTCTTGCTCGTAGGACCAGAAACTGCATGGGATTCAACTCCATTTAGGACTGGAAAACAAAAGCTAGCTCGCCTTACAAGAAACACACTCTGCTTTTGAGAAAAGAGCACTCTTCTACTCTACTTTGTTTCCTATAGGGCCAAAACAGTGAGCTTGCTCAGAACAAAAGAACTGTGCTTCCTACACACACGGCCCATATCTAGTTCAACTCTGCTTAGGAAACTGACAAGAACAGTAGATCCTCTTCAGTCCAATACACTGTACATGCTGGGTACAGACGCCAGTGCTATTTGCCCTGTGTATGACAATGGGAGCGCAATAGTGACTCTTCTTACCAGAAAAAAACTCTTGCTCCTAGGATCAGAAACTACATGTGATTCAACTCCATTTAGGACTGGGAAACAAACGCTAGCTCGCCTTACAAAAAATACACTCTGCTTTTGAGAAAAGAGCACTCCTCTACTCTACTGTGTTTCCTATGGTGTCCGAACAGTGACCTTGCTCAGAACAAAAGAACTGTGCTTCCTACACACACGGGCCATATCTAGGTCAACTCTGCTTAGGAAACTGACAAGAACAGTAACTCCTCTTCTGTCCAATACACTGTACTTGCTGGGAACAGACGCGAGTACTATTTGCACTGTGTATGGCAAAGGGAGCACAATAGTGACTTTCCTTTCCAGAAAACAAGTCTTGTTCATAGGACAGAAACTCCATGTGATTCAACTCCATTTAGGACTGGGAAACAAACGCTAGCTTGTCTTACAAGAGAAACACTCTGCTTTTGAGAAAAGAGCACTCTTCTACTCTACTGTGTTTCTTATAGGCCAGAAGAGTGAGCTTGCTCCGAACAAAAGAACTGTGCTTCCTACACACACAGGCTATATCTAGTTCAACTCTGTTTAGGAAACTGACACGAACAGTAGCTCCTCTTCAGTCCAATACACTGTACTTGCTGGGAGCAGACGCGAGTGCTATTTGCACTGTGTATGGCAATGGGAGCCCAAGAGTGACTCTTCTTACCAGAAAACAACTCTTCCTCTTAGGACCAGAAACTGCATGGGATTCAACTCCATTTAGGACTGGGAAACAAAAGCTAGCTCGCCTTACAAGAAACACACTCTGCTTTTGAGAAAAGAGCACTCCTCTACTCTACTGTGTTTCCTATGGTGTCCGAACAGTGACCTTGCTCAGAACAAAAGAACTGTGTTTCCTACACACACGGACCATATCTAGGTCAACTCTGCTTAGGAAACTGACAAGAACAGTAGCTCCTCTTCTGTCCAATACACTGTACTTGCAAAGAACAGTAGTGAGAGTTGTTAGCACTGTTTATGGCAATAGGAGCGCAATAGTGACTCTTCTTACCAGAAAACAACTCTTGCTCATAGGACAAGAAACTGCATGTAATTCAACTCCATTTAGGACTGGGAACCAAATGCTAGCTCACCTTACAAGAAACACACTCTGCTTTTGAGAAAAGAGCACTCTTCTACTCTTCTGTGTTTCCTATAGGACCAGAACAGTGAGCTTGCTCAGAACAAAAGAACTGTGCTTCCTACACACACGGGCCATATCTCGTTCAACTCTGCTTAGGAAACTGACAAGAACAGTAGCTCCTCTTCAGTCCTATACACTGTAATTGCTGGGAACAGACGCGAGTGCTATTTGCACTGTTTATGGCAAAGGGAGCACAATAGTTACTTTCCTTACCAGAAAACATCCCTTGTTCGTACGACCAAAAACTGCATGTGATTCAACTCCATTTAGGACTGGGAAACAAACGCTAGCTCACCTTAGAAGAAAAAAACTCTGCTTTTGAGAAAAGAGCACTCTTCTACTCTACTGTGTTTCCTATAGGGCCAGAACAGTGAGCTTGCTCAGAACAAAAGAACTGTGCTTCCTACACACACAGGCTAATTCTAGTTCAACTCTGCTTAGGAAACTGACAAGAACAGTAGCTCCTATTCAGTCCAATACACTGTACTTGCTGGGAGCAGACGCGAGTGCTATTTGCACTGTGTATGGCAATGGGAGCGAAATAGTGACTCTTCTTACCAGAAAACAACTCTTGCTCCTAGGACCAGAAACAGCATGGGATTCACCTCCGTTTCTGACTGGGAAACAAAGGCTAGCTAGCCTTACAAGAAACAAAGTCTGCTTTTGAGAAAAGAGCACTCTTCTACTCTACTGTGTTTACTATGGGGTCCGAAAATTGAGCTTGCTCAGAAAAAAAGAACTGTGCTTCACACACACGGGCCATATCTAGTTCAACTCTGCTTAGGAAACTGACAAGAACAGTAGATCCTCTTCAGTCCAATACACTGTACTTGCTGGGAACGGACGCGAGTGCTATTTGCACTGTGTATAGCAAAGGGAGCACAATAGTGACTTTCCTTTCCAGAAAACAACTCTTGCTCGTAGGACCAGAAACTGCATGGGATTCAACTCCATTTAGGACTGGGAAACAAACACTAGCTCGCCTTACAAGAAACACACTCTGCTTTTGAGAAAACAGCACTCTTTACTCTACTTTGTTTCCTATAGGGCCAAAACAGTGAGCTTGCTCAGGACAAAAGAACTTTGCTTCCTACACACACGGCCCATATCTAGTTCAACTCTGCTTAGGAAACTGACAAGAACAGTAGATCCTCTTCATTCCAATACACTGTACATGCTGGGAACCGACGCCAGTGCTATTTGCCCTGTGTATGACAATGGGAGCGCAATAGTGCCTCTTCTTACCAGAAAACAACTCTTGCTCCTAGGATCAGAAACTACATGTGATTCAACTCTATTTAGGACTGGGAAACAAACGCTAGCTCACCTTACAAGAAAAAAACTCTACTTTTGAGAAAAGAGCACTCGTCTACTCTACTATGTTTCCTATAGGGCCAGAACAGTGAGCTTGCTCAGAACAAAAGAACTGTGCTTCCTACACACACGGGATATATCTAGTTCAACTCTGTTTAGGAAACTGACAAGAACAGTAGCTCCTATTCAGTCCAATACAGTGTACTTGCTGGGAGCAGACGCGAGTGCTATTTGCACTGTGTATGGCAATGGGAGCAAAATAGTGACTCTTCTTACCAGAAAATAACTCTTGCTCCTAGGACCAGAAACAGCATGGGATTCAACTCCGTTTCTGACTGGGAAACAAACACTAGCTAGCCTTACAAGAAACACACTCTGCTTTTGAGAAAAGAGCACTCTTCTACTCTACTGTGTTTACTATGGGGTCCGAAAATTGAGCTTGCTCAGAACAAAAGAACTGTGCTTCACACACACGGGCCATATCTAGTTCAACTCTGCTTATGAAACTGACAAGAACAGAAGCTCCTATTCTGTCCAATACACTGTACTTGCTGGGAATAGACGCGAGTGCTATTTGCACTGAATATGGCAATGGTAGCACAATAGTGACTCTTCCTACCAGAAAACATCCCTTGCTCGTAGGACCAGAAACTGCATGGGATTCAACTCCATTTGTGACTGGGAAACAAACACTAGCTCGCCTTACAAGAAACACACTCTGCTTTTGAGAAAAGAGTACTCTTCTACTCTGCTGGGTTTCCTATGGGGTCTGAACAGTGAGCTTGCTGAGAACAAAAGAACTGTGCTTCCTACACACACGGGCCACATCTAGTTCAACTCTGCTTAGGAAACTGACAAGAACAGTAGATCCTCTTCAGTCCAATACACTGTACTTGCTGGGAACAGACGCGAGTGCTATTTGCACTATGTATCTCAATGGGAGCACAAAAGTGACTCTTCTTACCAGAAAACAACTCTTGCTCATAGGACCAGAAACTGTAGTGATTCAACTCCATTTAGGACTGGGAAACAAACGCTAGCTCGCCTTACAAGAAACACACTCTGCTTTTGAGAAAAAAGCACTCTTCTACTCAGTGTTTTATATAGGGCAATAACAGTGAGCTGGCTCACAACAAAAGAACTGTGCTTCCTACACACACGGCCATATCTAGTTCAATTCTGGTTACGAAACTGACAAGAACAGTAGATCCTCTTCAGTCCAATACACTGTACTTGCTGGGAAGAGACATGAGTGCTATTTGCACTGTGTATTGCAATGGGAGAGCAGTAGTGACTCTTCTTACCAGAAAACAACTCTTGCTCGTAGGACCAGAAACTGCATGGGATTCAACTCCATTTAGGACTGGAAAACAAAAGCTAGCTCGCCTTACAAGAAACACACTCTGCTTTTGAGAAAAGAGCACTCTTCTACTCAGTGTTTTATATAGGGCAATAACAGTGAGCTGGCTCACAACAAAAGAACTGTGCTTCCTACACACACGGCCATATCTAGTTCAATTCTGGTTACGAAACTGACAAGAACAGTAGATCCTCTTCAGTCCAATACACTGTACATGCTGGGTACAGACGCCAGTGCTATTTGCCCTGTGTATGACAATGGGAGCGCAATAGTGACTCTTCTTACCAGAAAAAAACTCTTGCTCCTAGGATCAGAAACTACATGTGATTCAACTCCATTTAGGACTGGGAAACAAACGCTAGCTCGCCTTACAAAAAATACACTCTGCTTTTGAGAAAAGAGCACTCCTCTACTCTACTGTGTTTCCTATGGTGTCCGAACAGTGACCTTGCTCAGAACAAAAGAACTGTGCTTCCTACACACACGGGCCATATCTAGGTCAACTCTGCTTAGGAAACTGACAAGAACAGTAACTCCTCTTCTGTCCAATACACTGTACTTGCTGGGAACAGACGCGAGTACTATTTGCACTGTGTATGGCAAAGGGAGCACAATAGTGACTTTCCTTTCCAGAAAACAAGTCTTGTTCATAGGACAGAAACTCCATGTGATTCAACTCCATTTAGGACTGGGAAACAAACGCTAGCTTGTCTTACAAGAGAAACTCTCTGCTTTTGAGAAAAGAGCACTCTTCTACTCTACTGTGTTTCTTATAGGCCAGAAGAGTGAGCTTGCTCCGAACAAAAGAACTGTGCTTCCTACACACACAGGCTATATCTAGTTCAACTCTGTTTAGGAAACTGACACGAACAGTAGCTCCTCTTCAGTCCAATACACTGTACTTGCTGGGAGCAGACGCGAGTGCTATTTGCACTGTGTATGGCAATGGGAGCCCAAGAGTGACTCTTCTTACCAGAAAACAACTCTTCCTCTTAGGACCAGAAACTGCATGGGATTCAACTCCATTTAGGACTGGGAAACAAAAGCTAGCTCGCCTTACAAGAAACACACTCTGCTTTTGAGAAAAGAGCACTCCTCTACTCTACTGTGTTTCCTATGGTGTCCGAACAGTGACCTTGCTCAGAACAAAAGAACTGTGTTTCCTACACACACGGACCATATCTAGTTCAACTCTGCTTAGGAAACTGACAAGAACAGTAGCTCCTCTTCTGTCCAATACACTGTACTTGCAAAGAACAGTAGTGAGAGTTGTTAGCACTGTTTATGGCAATAGGAGCGCAATAGTGACTCTTCTTACCAGAAAACAACTCTTGCTCATAGGACAAGAAACTGCATGTAATTCAACTCCATTTAGGACTGGGAACCAAATGCTAGCTCACCTTACAAGAAACACACTCTGCTTTTGAGAAAAGAGCACTCTTCTACTCTTCTGTGTTTCCTATAGGACCAGAACAGTGAGCTTGCTCAGAACAAAAGAACTGTGCTTCCTACACACACGGGCCATATCTCGTTCAACTCTGCTTAGGAAACTGACAAGAACAGTAGCTCCTCTTCAGTCCTATACACTGTAATTGCTGGGAACAGACGCGAGTGCTATTTGCACTGTTTATGGCAAAGGGAGCACAATAGTTACTTTCCTTACCAGAAAACATCCCTTGTTCGTACGACCAAAAACTGCATGTGATTCAACTCCATTTAGGACTGGGAAACAAACGCTAGCTCACCTTAGAAGAAAAAAACTCTGCTTTTGAGAAAAGAGCACTCTTCTACTCTACTGTGTTTCCTATAGGGCCAGAACAGTGAGCTTGCTCAGAACAAAAGAACTGTGCTTCCTACACACACAGGCTAATTCTAGTTCAACTCTGCTTAGGAAACTGACAAGAACAGTAGCTCCTATTCAGTCCAATACACTGTACTTGCTGGGAGCAGACGCGAGTGCTATTTGCACTGTGTATGGCAATGGGAGCGCAATAGTGACTCTTCTTACCAGAAAACAACTCTTGCTCCTAGGACCAGAAACAGCATGGGATTCACCTCCGTTTCTGACTGGGAAACAAAGGCTAGCTAGCCTTACAAGAAACAAAGTCTGCTTTTGAGAAAAGAGCACTCTTCTACTCTACTGTGTTTACTATGGGGTCCGAAAATTGAGCTTGCTCAGAAAAAAAGAACTGTGCTTCACACACACGGGCCATATCTAGTTCAACTCTGCTTAGGAAACTGACAAGAACAGTAGATCCTCTTCAGTCCAATACACTGTACTTGCTGGGAACGGACGCGAGTGCTATTTGCACTGTGTATAGCAAAGGGAGCACAATAGTGACTTTCCTTTCCAGAAAACAACTCTTGCTCGTAGGACCAGAAACTGCATGGGATTCAACTCCATTTAGGACTGGGAAACAAACACTAGCTCGCCTTACAAGAAACACACTCTGCTTTTGAGAAAACAGCACTCTTTACTCTACTTTGTTTCCTATAGGGCCAAAACAGTGAGCTTGCTCAGGACAAAAGAACTTTGCTTCCTACACACACGGCCCATATCTAGTTCAACTCTGCTTAGGAAACTGACAAGAACAGTAGATCCTCTTCATTCCAATACACTGTACATGCTGGGAACCGACGCCAGTGCTATTTGCCCTGTGTATGACAATGGGAGCGCAATAGTGCCTCTTCTTACCAGAAAACAACTCTTGCTCCTAGGATCAGAAACTACATGTGATTCAACTCTATTTAGGACTGGGAAACAAACGCTAGCTCACCTTACAAGAAAAAAACTCTACTTTTGAGAAAAGAGCACTCGTCTACTCTACTATGTTTCCTATAGGGCCAGAACAGTGAGCTTGCTCAGAACAAAAGAACTGTGCTTCCTACACACACGGGATATATCTAGTTCAACTCTGTTTAGGAAACTGACAAGAACAGTAGCTCCTATTCAGTCCAATACAGTGTACTTGCTGGGAGCAGACGTGAGTGCTATTTGCACTGTGTATGGCAATGGGAGCAAAATAGTGACTCTTCTTACCAGAAAATAACTCTTGCTCCTAGGACCAGAAACAGCATGGGATTCAACTCCGTTTCTGACTGGGAAACAAACACTAGCTAGCCTTACAAGAAACACACTCTGCTTTTGAGAAAAGAGCACTCTTCTACTCTACTGTGTTTACTATGGGGTCCGAAAATTGAGCTTGCTCAGAACAAAAGAACTGTGCTTCACACACACGGGCCATATCTAGTTCAACTCTGCTTATGAAACTGACAAGAACAGTAGCTCCTATTCTGTCCAATACACTGTACTTGCTGGGAATAGACGCGAGTGCTATTTGCACTGAATATGGCAATGGTAGCACAATAGTGACTCTTCCTACCAGAAAACATTCCTTGCTCGTAGGACCAGAAACTGCATGGGATTCAACTCCATTTGTGACTGGGAAACAAACACTAGCTCGCCTTACAAGAAACACACTCTGCTTTTGAGAAAAGAGTACTCTTCTACTCTGCTGGGTTTCCTATGGGGTCTGAACAGTGAGCTTGCTGAGAACAAAAGAACTGTGCTTCCTACACACACGGGCCACATCTAGTTCAACTCTGCTTAGGAAACTGACAAGAACAGTAGATCCTCTTCAGTCCAATACACTGTACTTGCTGGGAACAGACGCGAGTGCTATTTGCACTATGTATCTCAATGGGAGCACAAAAGTGACTCTTCTTACCAGAAAACAACTCTTGCTCATAGGACCAGAAACTGTAGTGATTCAACTCCATTTAGGACTGGGAAACAAACGCTAGCTCGCCTTACAAGAAACACACTCTGCTTTTGAGAAAAGAGCACTCTTCTACTCAGTGTTTTATATAGGGCAATAACAGTGAGCTGGCTCACACAAAAGAACTGTGCTTCCTACACACACGGCCATATCTAGTTCAATTCTGGTTACGAAACTGACAAGAACAGTAGATCCTCTTCAGTCCAATACACTGTACTTGCTGGGAACAGACATGAGTGCTATTTGCACTGTGTATTGCAATGGGAGAGCAGTAGTGACTCTTCTTACCAGAAAACAACTCTTGCTCGTAGGACCAGAAACTGCATGGGATTCAACTCCATTTAGGACTGGAAAACAAAAGCTAGCTCGCCTTACAAGAAACACACTCTGCTTTTGAGAAAAAAACACTCTTCTACTCTACTTTGTTTCCTATAGGGCCAAAACAGTGAGCTTGCTCAGAACAAAAGAACTGTGCTTCCTACACACACGGCCCATATCTAGTTCAACTCTGCTTAGGAAACTGACAAGAACAGTAGATCCTCTTCAGTCCAATACACTGTACATGCTGGGTACAGACGCCAGTGCTATTTGCCCTGTGTATGACAATGGGAGCGCAATAGTGACTCTTCTTACCAGAAAAAAACTCTTGCTCCTAGGATCAGAAACTACATGTGATTCAACTCCATTTAGGACTGGGAAACAAACGCTAGCTCGCCTTACAAGAAATACACTCTGCTTTTGAGAAAAGAGCACTCCTCTACTCTACTGTGTTTCCTATGGTGTCCGAACAGTGACCTTGCTCAGAACAAAAGAACTGTGCTTCCTACACACACGGGCCATATCTAGGTCAACTCTGCTTAGGAAACTGACAAGAACAGTAGCTCCTCTTCTGTCCAATACACTGTACTTGCTGGGAACAGACGCGAGTACTATTTGCACTGTGTATGGCAAAGGGAGCACAATAGTGACTTTCCTTTCCAGAAAACAAGTCTTGTTCATAGGACAGAAACTCCATGTGATTCAACTCCATTTAGGACTGGGAAACAAACGCTAGCTTGTCTTACAAGAGAAACACTCTGCTTTTGAGAAAAGAGCACTCTTCTACTCTACTGTGTTTCTTATAGGCCAGAAGAGTGAGCTTGCTCCGAACAAAAGAACTGTGCTTCCTACACACACAGGCTATATCTAGTTCAACTCTGTTTAGGAAACTGACACGAACAGTAGCTCCTCTTCAGTCCAATACACTGTACTTGCTGGGAGCAGACGCGAGTGCTATTTGCACTGTGTATGGCAATGGGAGCCCAAGAGTGACTCTTCTTACCAGAAAACAACTCTTCCTCGTAGGACCAGAAACTGCATGGGATTCAACTCCATTTAGGACTGGGAAACAAAAGCTAGCTCGCCTTACAAGAAACACACTCTGCTTTTGAGAAAAGAGCACTCCTCTACTCTACTGTGTTTCCTATGGTGTCCGAACAGTGACCTTGCTCAGAACAAAAGAACTGTGTTTCCTACACACACGGACCATATCTAGGTCAACTCTGCTTAGGAAACTGACAAGAACAGTAGCTCCTCTTCTGTCCAATACACTGTACTTGCAAAGAACAGTAGTGAGAGTTGTTAGCACTGTTTATGGCAATAGGAGCGCAATAGTGACTCTTCTTACCAGAAAACAACTCTTGCTCATAGGACAAAAAACTGCATGTAATTCAACTCCATTTAGGACTGGGAACCAAATGCTAGCTCACCTTACAAGAAACACACTCTGCTTTTGAGAAAAGAGCACTCTTCTACTCTTCTGTGTTTCCTATAGGACCAGAACAGTGAGCTTCCTCAGAACAAAAGAACTGTGCTTCCTACACACACGGGCCATATCTCGTTCAACTCTGCTTAGGAAACTGACAAGAACAGTAGCTTCTCTTCAGTCCAATACACTGTACTTGCTGGGAACAGACGCGAGTGCTATTTGTACTGAATATGGCAAAGGGAGCACAATAGTTACTTTCCTTACCAGAAAACATCCCTTGTTCGTACGACCAAAAACTGCATGTGATTCAACTCCATTTAGGACTGGGAAACAAACGCTAGCTCACCTTAGAAGAAAAAAACTCTGCTTTTGAGAAAAGAGCACTCTTCTACTCTACTGTGTTTCCTATAGGGCCAGAACAGTGAGCTTGCTCAGAACAAAAGAACTGTGCTTCCTACACACACAGGCTAATTCTAGTTCAACTCTGCTTAGGAAACTGACAAGAACAGTAGCTCCTATTCAGTCCAATACACTGTACTTGCTGGGAGCAGACACGAGTGCTATTAGCACTGTGTATGGCAATGGGAGCGAAATAGTGACTCTTCTTACCAGAAAACAACTCTTGCTCCTAGGACCAGAAACAGCATGGGATTCAACTCCGTTTCTGACTGGGAAACAAAGGCTAGCTAGCCTTACAAGAAACAAAGTCTGCTTTTGAGAAAAGAGCACTCTTCTACTCTACTGTGTTTACTATGGGGTCCGAAAATTGAGCTTGCTCAGAACAAAAGAACTGTGCTTCACACACATGGGCCATATCTAGTTCAACTCTGCTTAGGAAACTGACAAGAGCAGTAGATCCTCTTCAGTCCAATACACTGTACTTGCTGGGAACAGACGCGAGTGCTATTTTACACTGTGTATGGCAAAGGGAGCACAATAGTTACTTTCCTTTCCAGAAAACAACTCTTGCTCGTAGGACCAGAAACTGCATGTGATTCAACTCCATTTAGGACTGGGAAACAAATGCTAGCTCACCTTACAAGAAACACACTCTGCTTTTGAGAAAAGGACACTCTTCTACTCTAATGTGTTTTCTATAGGGCCAAAACAGTGAGCTTGCTCAGAACAAAAGAACTGTGCTTCCTACACACACGGCCATATCTAGTTCAATTCTGCTTAGGAAATTGACAAGAACAGTAGCTCCTCTTCAGTCCAATACACTGTACTTGCTGGGAACAGACGCGAGTGCTATTTGCACTGTATATGGCAATGGGAGGGCAATAGTGACTCTTCTTACCAGAAAACAATTCTTGCTCCTAAAATCAGAAACTGCATGTGATTGAAATCCATTTAGGACTGGGAAACAAATGCTAGCTCGCCTTACAAGAAACACACTCTGCTTTTGAGAAAAGAGCACTCTTCTACTCTACTGTGTTTCCTATAGGGCCAGAAGAATGAGCTTGCTCAGAAGAAAAGAAGTGTACTTCCTACACACACGGGCCATATCTAGTTCAAGTTTGCTTAGGAAACTGACAAGAACAGTAGATTCTCTTCAGTCCAGTACACTGTACATCCTGGGAACAGACGCGAGTCCTATTTGCCCTGTGTATGGCAATGGGAACACAATAGTGTCTCTTCTTACTAGAAAACAACTCTTGCTTGTAGGACCAGAAACTGCATTTGATTCAACTCCATTTAGGACTGGGAAACAAAAGCTAGCTCGCCTTACAAGAAACACACTCTGCTTTTGAGAAAAGAGCACTCTTCTACTCTACTGTGTTTCCTATAGGACCAAAAGAGTGAGCTTGTGTTCAGAACAAAAGAACTGTGCTTCCTACACACACCGGCCATATCTAGTTCAACTCTGCTTAGGAAACTGACAAGAACAGTAGATCCTCTTCAGTCCAATACACTGTACATGCTGGGAACAGACGCCAGTGCTTTTTGCCCTGTGTATGACAATGGGAGCGCAATAGTGACTCTTGATACCAGAAAACAACTCTTGCTCCTAGGATCAGAAACTGCATGTGATTCAACTCCATTTAGGACTGGGAAACAAACGCTAGCTCGCCTTACAGGGAACACACTCTGCTTTTGAGAAAAGAGCACTCTTCTACTCTACTGTGTTTCCTATGGGGTTCGAACAGTGAGCTTGCTCAGAACAAAAGAACTGTGCTTCCTACACACACGGGCCATATCTAGTTCAACTCTGCTTATGAAGCTGACAAGAACAGTAGGTCCTCTTCAGTCCAATACACTGTACTTGCTGGGAACAGACGCGAGTGCTATTTGCACTGTTTATGGCAAAGGGAGCACAATAGTGACTTTCCTTACCAGAAAACATCCCTTGCTCGTAGGACTAAAAACTGCATGTGATTCAACTCCATTTAGGACTGGGAAACCAACGCTAGCTCACCTTATAAGAAACACACTCTGCTTTTTGAGAAAAGAGCACTCTACTACTCTGCTGTTTTCCTATAGGGCCAGAACAGTAAGCTTGCTCAGAACAAAAGAACTGTGCTTCCTACACACACGGGCTATATCTAGTTCAACTCTGCTTAGGAAACTGACAAGAACAGTAGCTCCTCTTCAGTCCAATACACTGTACTTGCTGGGAGCAGACGCGAGTGCTATTTGCTCTGTGTATGGCAAAGGGAGCGCAATAGGGACTCTTCTTACCAGAAAACAACTCTTGATCCTAGTATCAGAAACTGCATGTGATTCAACTCCTTTTATGACTGGGAAACAAACGCTAGCTCACCTGACAAGAAAGACACTCTGCTTTTGAGAAAAGAGCACTCTTCTACTCTACTGTGTTTCCTATAGGGCCAAAACAGTGACCTTGCTCAGAACAAAAGAACAGTGCTTCCTACACACACGGGCTATATCTAGTTAAACTCTGCTTAGGAAACTGACAAGAACAGTAGCTCCTCTTCAGTCCAATACACTGTACTTACTGGGAGCAGACGCGAGTGCTATTTGCACTGTGTATGGCAATGGGAGTACAATAGTGACTCTTCTTACCAGAAAACAACTCTTGCTTGTAGGACCAGAAACTGCATGGGATTCAACTCCGTTTCTGACTGGGAAACAAACACTAGCTAGCCTAACAAGAAACACACTCTGCTTTTGAGAAAAGAGCACTCTTCTACTCTACTGTGTTTACTATGTGGTCCGAAAATTGAGCTTGCTCAGAACAAAAGAACTGTGCTTCCTACACACGGGCCATAACTAGTTCAACTCTGCTCAGGAAACTGACAAGAACAGTCGCTCCTCTTCAGTCCAATACACTGTACTTGCTGAGAGCAGACGCGAGTGCTATTTGCCCTGTGTATGGCAATGGGAGCGCAATTGTGACTCTTCTTACCAGAAAACAATTCTTGCTTGTAGGACCAGAAACTGCATGTGATTCAACTCCCTTTAGGACTTGGAAACAAACGCTAACTCTCCTTAGAAGAAACACACTCTGCTTTTGAGAAAAGAGCACTTTTCTACTCTACTGTTTTTCCTATAGGGCCAGAGTAGTGAGCTTGCTCAGAACTAAAGAACTGTGCCTCCTACACACGGGCCATAACTAGTTCAACTCTGCTTAGGAAACTGACAAGAACAGTAGATCCTCTTCAGTCCAATACACTGTGTATGCTGGGAACAGACGCCAGTGCTATTTGCCCTGTGTATGAAAAGGGGAGCGCAATAGTGACTCTTCTTACCAGAAAACAACTCTTGCTCCTAGGATCAGAAACTGCATGTGATTCAACTCCATGTAGGACTGGGAAACAAACGCTAGGTCGCCTTACAAGAAACCCATTCTGCTTTTGAGAAAAGAGCACTCTTCTACTCTACTGTGTTTCCTATGGGGTCCGAACAGTGAACTTGCTCAGAACAAAAGAACTGGGCTTCCTACACACACGGGCTATATATAGTTCAACTCTGCTTAGGAAACTGACAAGAACAGTAGCTCCTCTTCAGTCCAATACACTGTACATGCTGGGAGCAGACGCGAGTGCTATTTGCACTGTGTATGGCAATGGGAGCGCAATAGTGACTCTTCTTACCAGAAAATAACTCTTGCTCGTAGGACCAGAAACTGCATGTGATTCAACTCCGTTTCAGACTGGGAAACAAACACTAGCAAGCCTTACAAGAAACACACTCTGCTTTTGAGAAAAGAGCACTCTTCTACTCTATTGTGTTTCCTATAGGGCCAGAACAGTGAGCTTGCTCAGAACAAAAGAACTGTGCTTCACACACACGGGACATATCTACTTCAACTCTGCTTAGGAAACTGACAAGAACAGTAGCCCCTCTTCTGTCTAATACACTGTACTTGCTGAGAACAGACGCGAGTGCTATTTTCACTGTGAATGGCAATGGGAGCACAATAGTGACTTTCCTTACCAGAAAACAACTCTTGCTCCTAGGACCAGAAACTGCATGTGATTCAACTCCATTTAGGACTGGGAAACAAACGCTAGCTCGCCTTACGAGAAACATACTCTGCTTTTGAGAAAAGAGCACTCTTCTACTCTACTGGGTTTCCTATGTGGTCCGAACAGTGAGCTTGCTCAGAACCAAAGAACTGTGCTTCCTACACACACGGGCCATATCTAGTTCAACTCTGCTTAGGAAACTGACAAGAACAGTAGATCCTCTTCAGTCCAATACAGTGTAATTGCTGGGAACAGACGCGAGTGCTATTTGCACTGTGTATGGCAATGGGAGCGCAATAGTGACTTTCTTTACCAGAAAACAACTCTTGCTCATAGGACCAAAAACTGCATGTGATTCAACTCCATTTAGGATTGGGAAACAAATGCTAGCTCGCCTTACAAGAAACATACTCTGCTTTTGAGAAAAGAGCACTCTTCTACTCTACTGTGATTCCTATGGGGTCCGAACAGTGAACTTGCTCAGAACAAAAGAACTGGGCTTCCTACACACACGGGATATATCTAGTTCAACTCTGCTTAAGAAACTGACAAGAACAGTAGATCCTCTTCAGTCCAAAACACTGTACAGGCTGGGAACAGATGCCAGTGCTATTTGTCCTGTGTATCACAATGGGAGCGCAATAGTGACTCTTCTTACCAGAAAACAACTCTTGCTCGTAGGACCAGAAACTGCATGTGATTCAACTCCTTTTCTGACTGGGAAACAAACACTAGCTGGCCTTACACCAAACACACTCTGCTTTTGAGAAAAGAGCACTCTTCTACTCTACTGGGTTTCCTATGGGGTCCGAAAAGTGAGCTTGCTCAGAACAAAAGAACTGTGCTTCCTGCACACAGGGGCCATATCTAGGTCAACTCTGCGTAGGAAACTGACAAGAACAGTAGCTCCTCTTCAGTCCAATACACTATACTTGCTGGGAACAGACGCGAGTGCTATTTTCACTGTGTATGGCAATGGGAGCGCAATAGTGATTTTCCTTACCAGAAAACAACTCTTGCTCCTAGGACCAGAAACTGCATGTGATTCAACTCCATTTAGGACTGTGAAACAAACACTAGCTCGCCTTACAAGAAACACACTCTGCTTTTGAGAAAAGAGCACTCTTCTAATCTGCTGTGTTTCCTATGGGGTCCAAACAGTGAGTTTGCTCAGAACAAAAGAACTGTGTGCTTCCTACACACACGGGCCATATCTAATTCAACTCTGCTTAGGAAACTGACAAGAACAGTAGCTCCTCTTCAGTCCAATACAGTGTAATTGCTGGGAACAGACGCGAGTGCTATTTGCACTGTGTATGGCAATGGGAGCGCAATAGTGACTTTCTTTACCAGAAAACAACTCTTGCTCATAGGACCAAAAACTGCATGTGATTCAACTCCATTTAGGATTGGGAAACAAATGCTAGCTCGCCTTACAAGAAACATACTCTGCTTTTGAGAAAAGAACACTCTTCTACTCTACTGTGTTTCCTATAGGGCCAGAACAGTGAGCTTGCTCAGAATAAAAGAACTGTGCTTCCTCCACACATGGGCCATATCTAGTTCAACTCTGCTTAGGAAACTGACAATAACAGTAGCTCCTCTTCAGTCCGATACACTGTACTTGCTGGGAACAGACGCGAGTGCTATTTGCACTGTGTATGGCAATGGGAGCACAATAGTGACTTTCCTTACCAGAAAACGACTCTTGCTCGTAGGACCAAAAACTGCATGTGATTCAACTCCATTTATGACGGGAAACAAATGCTAGCTCGCCTTACAAGAAACACACTCTGCTTTTGAGAAAAGGGCACTCTTCTACTCTTCTGTGTTTTCTATAGGGCCAGAACAGTGAGCTGGCTCACAACAAAAGAACTGTGCTTCCTACTCACATGGCCATATCTAGTTCAATTCTTTTTAGGAAACTGACAAGAACAGTAGCTCCTCTTCAGTCCACTACACTGTACTTGCTAGGAACAGACGAGAGAGCTATTTGTACTGTGTGGCAATGGGAGCCCAATAGTGACTTTCCTTACCAGAAAAAAACTCTTGCTGGTAGGACCAAAAACTGCATGTCATTCAACTCCATTTAGGACTGGGAAACAAACGCTAGCTCGCCTTACAAGAAACACACTCTGCTTTTGAGAAAAGAGCACTCTTCTACTCTTCTGTGTTTTCTATAGGGCCAGAACAGTGAGCTGGCTCACAACAAAAGAACTGTGCTTCCTACACACACGGCCATATCTAGTTCAATTTTGCTTAGGAAACTGACAAGAACAGTAGATACTCTTCAGTCCAATACACTGTACTTGCTGGAAGCAGAAGCGAGTGCTATTTGCACTGTGTATGGCAATAGGAGTACAATAGTGACTCTTCTTACCAGAAAACAACTCTTACTCGTATGACCAGAAACTGCATGTGATGCAACTCCATTTAGGACTGGGAAAGAAACACTAGCTGAACTAACAAGAAACACATTCTGCTTTTGAGAAAAAAGCACTCTTCTACTCTACAGTGTTTCCTATATGACCAGAACAGTGAGCTTGCTCAGAACAAAAGTTCTGTGCTTCCTAAACACACGGGACATATCTAGTTCAATTCTGCTTAGGAAACTGACCAGAACAGTAGCTCCTCTTCAGTCCAACACACTGTACTTGCTGGGTACAGACATGCGTGCTATTTGCACTGTGTATCTCAATGGGAGCGCAATAGCGACTCTTCTTACCAGAAAACAACTCTTGCTCATAGGAATAGAAACTGCATGTGATTCAACTCCATTTAGGACTGGGAAACAAATGCTAGCTCGCCTTACAAGAAACACACTCTGCTTTTGAGAAAAGAGCACTCTTCTACTCTACTGTGTTTACTGTAGCGACAGAACAGTGAGCTTGCTCATAACAAAAGAACTGTGCTTCCTACACACATGGGCCGTATCTAGTTCAACTCTGCTTAGGAAACTGACAAGAACAGAAGCTCCTGTTCATTCCAATACACTATACTTGCTGGGAACAGACGCGAGTGCTATTTGCACTGTGTATGGCAATGGGAGCACAATAGTGACTTTCCTTACCAGAAAACAACTCTTGCTCGTAGGACCAGAAACTGCATGTGATTCAACTCCATTTAGGACTGGGAAACAAACGCTAGCTCGCCTTACAAGAAACACACTCTGCTTTTGATAAAGGGGCACTCTTCTACTCTACTGGGTTTCCTATGGGTTCCGAACAGTGTGCTTGCTCAGAACAAATGAACTGTGCTTCGTACACACACGGGCCATATCTAGTTCAACTCTACTTAGAAAACTGACAAGAACAGTAGCTCCTCTTCAGTCCAATACACTGTACTTGCTGTGAACAGACCTGAGTGCTATTTGCACTGTGTATGGCAATGGGAGCGCAATAGTGACTTTCCAAACCAGAAAACAATTCTTGCTCCTAGGACCAGAACCTGCATGGGATTCACCTCTATTTAGGACAGGGAAACAAACGCTAGCTCGCCTTACAAGAAACAACACAATCTGCTTTTGAGAAAAGAGCACTCTTCTACTCTACTGTGTTTCCTATGGAGTCCGAACAGTGAGCTTGCTCAGAACAAAAGAACTGTGCTTCCTAAACACACGGGCCATATCTAGTTCAACTCTGCTTAGGAAACTGACAAGAACAGTAGCTCCTCTTCAGTCCAATTCACTGTACTTCCTGGAAACAGACGCGAGTGCTATTTGCACTGTGTACGGCAATGGGAGCAAAATAGTGACTTTCCTTACCAGAAAACAGCTCTTGCTCATAGGAAAAAAAACTGCATGTGATCAACTCCATTTAGGACTGGGAAACAAACGCTAGCTCGCCTTACAAGAAACACACTCTGCTTTTGAGAAAAGAGCACTCTTCTACTCTACTGAGTTTCCTATAGGGCCAGAACAGTGAGATTGCTCAGAACAAAAGAACTGTGCTTCCTACACACACGGCCATATCTAGTTCAACTCTGCTTAGGAAACTGACAAGAACAGTAGCTCCTCTTCAGTCCAATACACTGTACATGCTGGGAACAGACTCCAGTGCTATTTGCAATGTGTATGACAATGGGAGCACAACAGTGACTCTTCTTAACAGAAAACATCTCTTGATCGTTCGACCAGAAACTGCATGTGATTCAACTCCATTTAGGACTGGGAAACAAACGCTAGCTCGCCTTACAAGAAACACACTCTGCTTTTGAGAAAAAAGCACTCTTCTACTCTGTGTTTTCTATAGGGCCAGAACAGTGAGCTTGCTCAGAACAAAAGAATTGTGCTTCCTACACACACGGGCCATATCTAGTTCAACTCTGCTTAGGAAACTGACAAGAACAGTAGCTCTTCTTCAGTCCAATACACTGTACTTGCTGGGAAGAGAGGCGAGTGCTATTTGCACTGTGTATCTCAATGGGAGCGCAATATCGACCTTCTTACCAGAAAACAACTCTTGCTCGTAGGTCCAGAAAGTGCATGTGATTCAACTCCATTTAGGACTGGGAAACAAACGCTACCTTGCCTTACAAGAAACACACTCTGCTTTTGAGAAAAGTGCACTCTTCTACTCTACTGTGTTTCCTATGGGGTCCCAACAGTGAGCTTGCTCAGAACAAATGAACTGTGCTTCCTACTCACATGGGCCATATCTAGTTCAACTCTGCTTAGGAAACTGACAAGAACAGTAGCTCCTCTTCAGTCCAATACACTGTACTGCTGGGAACAGACATGAGTGCTATTTGCTGTGTGTATTGTAGTGGGAGCACAATAGTGACTCTTCTTACCAGAAAACAACTCTTGCTCATTCGACCATAAACTGCATGTGAAGCAACTCCGTTTAACACTGGGAAAGAAACACTAGCTCAACTTACAAGAAACACACTCTGCTTTTGAGAAAAGTGCACTCTTCTACTCTACTGTGTTTCCTATGGGGTCCCAACAGTGAGCTTGCTCAGAACAAATGAACTGTGCTTCCTACTCACATGGGCCATATCTAGTTCAACTCTGCTTATGAAACTGACAAGAACAGAAGCTCCTATTCTGTCCAATACACTGTACTTGCTGGGAATAGACGCGAGTGCTATTTGCACTGAATATGGCAATGGTAGCACAATAGTGACTCTTCCTACCAGAAAACATCCCTTGCTCGTAGGACCAGAAACTGCATGGGATTCAACTCCATTTGTGACTGGGAAACAAACACTAGCTCGCCTTACAAGAAACACACTCTGCTTTTGAGAAAAGAGTACTCTTCTACTCTGCTGGGTTTCCTATGGGGTCTGAACAGTGAGCTTGCTGAGAACAAAAGAACTGTGCTTCCTACACACACGGGCCACATCTAGTTCAACTCTGCTTAGGAAACTGACAAGAACAGTAGATCCTCTTCAGTCCAATACACTGTACTTGCTGGGAACAGACGCGAGTGCTATTTGCACTATGTATCTCAATGGGAGCACAAAAGTGACTCTTCTTACCAGAAAACAACTCTTGCTCATAGGACCAGAAACTGTAGTGATTCAACTCCATTTAGGACTGGGAAACAAACGCTAGCTCGCCTTACAAGAAACACACTCTGCTATTGAGAAAAGAGCACTCTTCTACTCAGTGTTTTATATAGGGCAATAACAGTGAGCTGGCTCACAACAAAAGAACTGTGCTTCCTACACACACGGCCATATCTAGTTCAATTCTGGTTACGAAACTGACAAGAACAGTAGATCCTCTTCAGTCCAATACACTGTACTTGCTGGGAACAGACATGAGTGCTATTTGCACTGTGTATTGCAATGGGAGAGCAGTAGTGACTCTTCTTACCAGAAAACAACTCTTGCTCGTAGGACCAGAAACTGCATGGGATTCAACTCCATTTAGGACTGGAAAACAAAAGCTAGCTCGCCTTACAAGAAACACACTCTGCTTTTGAGAAAAGAGCACTCTTCTACTCTACTTTGTTTCCTATAGGGCCAAAACAGTGAGCTTGCTCAGAACAAAAGAACTGTGCTTCCTACACACACGGCCCATATCTAGTTCAACTCTGCTTAGGAAACTGACAAGAACAGTAGATCCTCTTCAGTCCAATACACTGTACATGCTGGGTACAGACGCCAGTGCTATTTGCCCTGTGTATGACAATGGGAGCGCCATAGTGACTCTTCTTACCAGAAAAAATCTCTTGCTCCTAGGATCAGAAACTACATGTGATTCAACTCCATTTAGGACTGGGAAACAAACGCTAGCTCGCCTTACAAAAAATACACTCTGCTTTTGAGAAAAGAGCACTCCTCTACTCTACTGTGTTTCCTATGGTGTCCGAACAGTGACCTTGCTCAGAACAAAAGAACTGTGCTTCCTACACACACGGGCCATATCTAGGTCAACTCTGCTTAGGAAACTGACAAGAACAGTAACTCCTCTTCTGTCCAATACACTGTACTTGCTGGGAACAGACGCGAGTACTATTTGCACTGTGTATGGCAAAGGGAGCACAATAGTGACTTTCCTTTCCAGAAAACAAGTCTTGTTCATAGGACAGAAACTCCATGTGATTCAACTCCATTTAGGACTGGGAAACAAACGCTAGCTTGTCTTACAAGAGAAACACTCTGCTTTTGAGAAAAGAGCACTCTTCTACTCTACTGTGTTTCTTATAGGCCAGAAGAGTGAGCTTGCTCCGAACAAAAGAACTGTGCTTCCTACACACACAGGCTATATCTAGTTCAACTCTGTTTAGGAAACTGACACGAACAGTAGCTCCTCTTCAGTCCAATACACTGTACTTGCTGGGAGCAGACGCGAGTGCTATTTGCACTGTGTATGGCAATGGGAGCCCAAGAGTGACTCTTCTTACCAGAAAACAACTCTTCCTCTTAGGACCAGAAACTGCATGGGATTCAACTCCATTTAGGACTGGGAAACAAAAGCTAGCTCGCCTTACAAGAAACACACTCTGCTTTTGAGAAAAGAGCACTCCTCTACTCTACTGTGTTTCCTATGGTGTCCGAACAGTGACCTTGCTCAGAACAAAAGAACTGTGTTTCCTACACACACGGACCATATCTAGGTCAACTCTGCTTAGGAAACTGACAAGAACAGTAGCTCCTCTTCTGTCCAATACACTGTACTTGCAAAGAACAGTAGTGAGAGTTGTTAGCACTGTTTATGGCAATAGGAGCGCAATAGTGACTCTTCTTACCAGAAAACAACTCTTGCTCATAGGACAAGAAACTGCATGTAATTCAACTCCATTTAGGACTGGGAACCAAATGCTAGCTCACCTTACAAGAAACACACTCTGCTTTTGAGAAAAGAGCACTCTTCTACTCTTCTGTGTTTCCTATAGGACCAGAACAGTGAGCTTGCTCAGAACAAAAGAACTGTGCTTCCTACACACACGGGCCATATCTCGTTCAACTCTGCTTAGGAAACTGACAAGAACAGTAGCTCCTCTTCAGTCCTATACACTGTAATTGCTGGGAACAGACGCGAGTGCTATTTGCACTGTTTATGGCAAAGGGAGCACAATAGTTACTTTCCTTACCAGAAAACATCCCTTGTTCGTACGACCAAAAACTGCATGTGATTCAACTCCATTTAGGACTGGGAAACAAACGCTAGCTCACCTTAGAAGAAAAAAACTCTGCTTTTGAGAAAAGAGCACTCTTCTACTCTACTGTGTTTCCTATAGGGCCAGAACAGTGAGCTTGCTCAGAACAAAAGAACTGTGCTTCCTACACACACAGGCTAATTCTAGTTCAACTCTGCTTAGGAAACTGACAAGAACAGTAGCTCCTATTCAGTCCAATACACTGTACTTGCTGGGAGCAGACGCGAGTGCTATTTGCACTGTGTATGGCAATGGGAGCGAAATAGTGACTCTTCTTACCAGAAAACAACTCTTGCTCCTAGGACCAGAAACAGCATGGGATTCACCTCCGTTTCTGACTGGGAAACAAAGGCTAGCTAGCCTTACAAGAAACAAAGTCTGCTTTTGAGAAAAGAGCACTCTTCTACTCTACTGTGTTTACTATGGGGTCCGAAAATTGAGCTTGCTCAGAAAAAAAGAACTGTGCTTCACACACACGGGCCATATCTAGTTCAACTCTGCTTAGGAAACTGACAAGAACAGTAGATCCTCTTCAGTCCAATACACTGTACTTGCTGGGAACGGACGCGAGTGCTATTTGCACTGTGTATAGCAAAGGGAGCACAATAGTGACTTTCCTTTCCAGAAAACAACTCTTGCTCGTAGGACCAGAAACTGCATGGGATTCAACTCCATTTAGGACTGGGAAACAAACACTAGCTCGCCTTACAAGAAACACACTCTGCTTTTGAGAAAACAGCACTCTTTACTCTACTTTGTTTCCTATAGGGCCAAAACAGTGAGCTTGCTCAGGACAAAAGAACTTTGCTTCCTACACACACGGCCCATATCTAGTTCAACTCTGCTTAGGAAACTGACAAGAACAGTAGATCCTCTTCATTCCAATACACTGTACATGCTGGGAACCGACGCCAGTGCTATTTGCCCTGTGTATGACAATGGGAGCGCAATAGTGCCTCTTCTTACCAGAAAACAACTCTTGCTCCTAGGATCAGAAACTACATGTGATTCAACTCTATTTAGGACTGGGAAACAAACGCTAGCTCACCTTACAAGAAAAAAACTCTACTTTTGAGAAAAGAGCACTCGTCTACTCTACTATGTTTCCTATAGGGCCAGAACAGTGAGCTTGCTCAGAACAAAAGAACTGTGCTTCCTACACACACGGGATATATCTAGTTCAACTCTGTTTAGGAAACTGACAAGAACAGTAGCTCCTATTCAGTCCAATACAGTGTACTTGCTGGGAGCAGACGCGAGTGCTATTTGCACTGTGTATGGCAATGGGAGCAAAATAGTGACTCTTCTTACCAGAAAATAACTCTTGCTCCTAGGACCAGAAACAGCATGGGATTCAACTCCGTTTCTGACTGGGAAACAAACACTAGCTAGCCTTACAAGAAACACACTCTGCTTTTGAGAAAAGAGCACTCTTCTACTCTACTGTGTTTACTATGGGGTCCGAAAATTGAGCTTGCTCAGAACAAAAGAACTGTGCTTCACACACACGGGCCATATCTAGTTCAACTCTGCTTATGAAACTGACAAGAACAGTAGCTCCTATTCTGTCCAATACACTGTACTTGCTGGGAATAGACGCGAGTGCTATTTGCACTGAATATGGCAATGGTAGCACAATAGTGACTCTTCCTACCAGAAAACATCCCTTGCTCGTAGGACCAGAAACTGCATGGGATTCAACTCCATTTGTGACTGGGAAACAAACACTAGCTCGCCTTACAAGAAACACACTCTGCTTTTGAGAAAAGAGTACTCTTCTACTCTGCTGGGTTTCCTATGGGGTCTGAACAGTGAGCTTGCTGAGAACAAAAGAACTGTGCTTCCTACACACACGGGCCACATCTAGTTCAACTCTGCTTAGGAAACTGACAAGAACAGTAGATCCTCTTCAGTCCAATACACTGTACTTGCTGGGAACAGACGCGAGTGCTATTTGCACTATGTATCTCAATGGGAGCACAAAAGTGACTCTTCTTACCAGAAAACAACTCTTGCTCATAGGACCAGAAACTGTAGTGATTCAACTCCATTTAGGACTGGGAAACAAACGCTAGCTCGCCTTACAAGAAACACACTCTGCTTTTGAGAAAAGAGCACTCTTCTACTCAGTGTTTTATATAGGGCAATAACAGTGAGCTGGCTCACAACAAAAGAACTGTGCTTCCTACACACACGGCCATATCTAGTTAATTCTGGTTACGAAACTGACAAGAACAGTAGATCCTCTTCAGTCCAATACACTGTACTTGCTGGGAACAGACATGAGTGCTATTTGCACTGTGTATTGCAATGGGAGAGCAGTAGTGACTCTTCTTACCAGAAAACAACTCTTGCTCGTAGGACCAGAAACTGCATGGGATTCAACTCCATTTAGGACTGGAAAACAAAAGCTAGCTCGCCTTACAAGAAACACACTCTGCTTTTGAGAAAAGAGCACTCTTCTACTCTACTTTGTTTCCTATAGGGCCAAAACAGTGAGCTTGCTCAGAACAAAAGAACTGTGCTTCCTACACACACGGCCCATATCTAGTTCAACTCTGCTTAGGAAACTGACAAGAACAGTAGATCCTCTTCAGTCCAATACACTGTACATGCTGGGTTCAGACGCCAGTGCTATTTGCCCTGTGTATGACAATGGGAGCGCAATAGTGACTCTTCTTACCAGAAAAAAACTCTTGCTCCTAGGATCAGAAACTACATGTGATTCAACTCCATTTAGGACTGGGAAACAAACGCTAGCTCGCCTTACAAGAAATACACTCTGCTTTTGAGAAAAGAGCACTCCTCTACTCTACTGTGTTTCCTATGGTGTCCGAACAGTGACCTTGCTCAGAACAAAAGAACTGTGCTTCCTACACACACGGGCCATATCTAGGTCAACTCTGCTTAGGAAACTGACAAGAACAGTAGCTCCTCTTCTGTCCAATACACTGTACTTGCTGGGAACAGACGCGAGTACTATTTGCACTGTGTATGGCAAAGGGAGCACAATAGTGACTTTCCTTTCCAGAAAACAAGTCTTGTTCATAGGACAGAAACTCCATGTGATTCAACTCCATTTAGGACTGGGAAACAAACGCTAGCTTGTCTTACAAGAGAAACACTCTGCTTTTGAGAAAAGAGCACTCTTCTACTCTACTGTGTTTCTTATAGGCCAGAAGAGTGAGCTTGCTCCGAACAAAAGAACTGTGCTTCCTACACACACAGGCTATATCTAGTTCAACTCTGTTTAGGAAACTGACACGAACAGTAGCTCCTCTTCAGTCCAATACACTGTACTTGCTGGGAGCAGACGCGAGTGCTATTTGCACTGTGTATGGCAATGGGAGCCCAAGAGTGACTCTTCTTACCAGAAAACAATTCTTCCTCGTAGGACCAGAAACTGCATGGGATTCAACTCCATTTAGGACTGGGAAACAAAAGCTAGCTCGCCTTACAAGAAACACACTCTGCTTTTGAGAAAAGAGCACTCCTCTACTCTACTGTGTTTCCTATGGTGTCCGAACAGTGACCTTGCTCAGAACAAAAGAACTGTGTTTCCTACACACACGGACCATATCTAGGTCAACTCTGCTTAGGAAACTGACAAGAACAGTAGCTCCTCTTCTGTCCAATACACTGTACTTGCAAAGAACAGTAGTGAGAGTTGTTAGCACTGTTTATGGCAATAGGAGCGCAATAGTGACTCTTCTTACCAGAAAACAACTCTTGCTCATAGGACAAAAAACTGCATGTAATTCAACTCCATTTAGGACTGGGAACCAAATGCTAGCTCACCTTACAAGAAACACACTCTGCTTTTGAGAAAAGAGCACTCTTCTACTCTTCTGTGTTTCCTATAGGACCAGAACAGTGAGCTTCCTCAGAACAAAAGAACTGTGCTTCCTACACACACGGGCCATATCTCGTTCAACTCTGCTTAGGAAACTGACAAGAACAGTAGCTCCTCTTCAGTCCAATACACTGTACTTGCTGGGAACAGACGCGAGTGCTATTTGTACTGAATATGGCAAAGGGAGCACAATAGTTACTTTCCTTACCAGAAAACATCCCTTGTTCGTACGACCAAAAACTGCATGTGATTCAACTCCATTTAGGACTGGGAAACAAACGCTAGCTCACCTTAGAAGAAAAAAACTCTGCTTTTGAGAAAAGAGCACTCTTCTACTCTACTGTGTTTCCTATAGGGCCAGAACAGTGAGCTTGGTCAGAACAAAAGAACTGTGCTTCCTACACACACAGGCTAATTCTAGTTCAACTCTGCTTAGGAAACTGACAAGAACAGTAGCTCCTATTCAGTCCAATACACTGTACTTGCTGGGAGCAGACACGAGTGCTATTAGCACTGTGTATGGCAATGGGAGCGAAATAGTGACTCTTCTTACCAGAAAACAACTCTTGCTCCTAGGACCAGAAACAGCATGGGATTCAACTCCGTTTCTGACTGGGAAACAAAGGCTAGCTAGCCTTACAAGAAACAAAGTCTGCTTTTGAGAAAAGAGCACTCTTCTACTCTACTGTGTTTACTATGGGGTCCGAAAATTGAGCTTGCTCAGAACAAAAGAACTGTGCTTCACACACATGGGCCATATCTAGTTCAACTCTGCTTAGGAAACTGACAAGAGCAGTAGATCCTCTTCAGTCCAATACACTGTACTTGCTGGGAACAGACGCGAGTGCTATTTTACACTGTGTATGGCAAAGGGAGCACAATAGTTACTTTCCTTTCCAGAAAACAACTCTTGCTCGTAGGACCAGAAACTGCATGTGATTCAACTCCATTTAGGACTGGGAAACAAATGCTAGCTCACCTTACAAGAAACACACTCTGCTTTTGAGAAAAGGACACTCTTCTACTCTAATGTGTTTTCTATAGGGCCAAAACAGTGAGCTTGCTCAGAACAAAAGAACTGTGCTTCCTACACACACGGCCATATCTAGTTCAATTCTGCTTAGGAAATTGACAAGAACAGTAGCTCCTCTTCAGTCCAATACACTGTACTTGCTGGGAACAGACGCGAGTGCTATTTGCACTGTATATGGCAATGGGAGGGCAATAGTGACTCTTCTTACCAGAAAACAATTCTTGCTCCTAAAATCAGAAACTGCATGTGATTGAAATCCATTTAGGACTGGGAAACAAATGCTAGCTCGCCTTACAAGAAACACACTCTGCTTTTGAGAAAAGAGCACTCTTCTACTCTACTGTGTTTCCTATAGGGCCAGAAGAATGAGCTTGCTCAGAAGAAAAGAAGTGTACTTCCTACACACACGGGCCATATCTAGTTCAAGTTTGCTTAGGAAACTGACAAGAACAGTAGATTCTCTTCAGTCCAGTACACTGTACATCCTGGGAACAGACGCGAGTCCTATTTGCCCTGTGTATGGCAATGGGAACACAATAGTGTCTCTTCTTACTAGAAAACAACTCTTGCTTGTAGGACCAGAAACTGCATTTGATTCAACTCCATTTAGGACTGGGAAACAAAAGCTAGCTCGCCTTACAAGAAACACACTCTGCTTTTGAGAAAAGAGCACTCTTCTACTCTACTGTGTTTCCTATAGGACCAAAAGAGTGAGCTTGTTCAGAACAAAAGAACTGTGCTTCCTACACACACCGGCCATATCTAGTTCAACTCTGCTTAGGAAACTGACAAGAACAGTAGATCCTCTTCAGTCCAATACACTGTACATGCTGGGAACAGACGCCAGTGCTATTTGCCCTGTGTATGACAATGGGAGCGCAATAGTGACTCTTGATACCAGAAAACAACTCTTGCTCCTAGGATCAGAAACTGCATGTGATTCAACTCCATTTAGGACTGGGAAACAAACGCTAGCTCGCCTTACAGGGAACACACTCTGCTTTTGAGAAAAGAGCACTCTTCTACTCTACTGTGTTTCCTATGGGGTTCGAACAGTGAGCTTGCTCAGAACAAAAGAACTGTGCTTCCTACACACACGGGCCATATCTAGTTCAACTCTGCTTATGAAGCTGACAAGAACAGTAGGTCCTCTTCAGTCCAATACACTGTACTTGCTGGGAACAGACGCGAGTGCTATTTGCACTGTTTATGGCAAAGGGAGCACAATAGTGACTTTCCTTACCAGAAAACATCCCTTGCTCGTAGGACTAAAAACTGCATGTGATTCAACTCCATTTAGGACTGGGAAACCAACGCTAGCTCACCTTATAAGAAACACACTCTGCTTTTTGAGAAAAGAGCACTCTACTACTCTGCTGTTTTTCCTATAGGGCCAGAACAGTAAGCTTGCTCAGAACAAAAGAACTGTGCTTCCTACACACACGGGCTATATCTAGTTCAACTCTGCTTAGGAAACTGACAAGAACAGTAGCTCCTCTTCAGTCCAATACACTGTACTTGCTGGGAGCAGACGCGAGTGCTATTTGCTCTGTGTATGGCAAAGGGAGCGCAATAGGGACTCTTCTTACCAGAAAACAACTCTTGATCCTAGTATCAGAAACTGCATGTGATTCAACTCCTTTTATGACTGGGAAACAAACGCTAGCTCACCTGACAAGAAAGACACTCTGCTTTTGAGAAAAGAGCACTCTTCTACTCTACTGTGTTTCCTATAGGGCCAAAACAGTGACCTTGCTCAGAACAAAAGAACAGTGCTTCCTACACACACGGGCTATATCTAGTTAAACTCTGCTTAGGAAACTGACAAGAACAGTAGCTCCTCTTCAGTCCAATACACTGTACTTACTGGGAGCAGACGCGAGTGCTATTTGTACTGTGTATGGCAGATGGGAGTACAATAGTGACTCTTCTTACCAGAAAACAACTCTTGCTTGTAGGACCAGAAACTGCATGGGATTCAACTCCGTTTCTGACTGGGAAACAAACACTAGCTAGCCTAACAAGAAACACACTCTGCTTTTGAGAAAAGAGCACTCTTCTACTCTACTGTGTTTACTATGTGGTCCGAAAATTGAGCTTGCTCAGAACAAAAGAACTGTGCTTCCTACACACGGGCCATAACTAGTTCAACTCTGCTCAGGAAACTGACAAGAACAGTCGCTCCTCTTCAGTCCAATACACTGTACTTGCTGAGAGCAGACGCGAGTGCTATTTGCCCTGTGTATGGCAATGGGAGCGCAATTGTGACTCTTCTTACCAGAAAACAATTCTTGCTTGTAGGACCAGAAACTGCATGTGATTCAACTCCCTTTAGGACTTGGAAACAAACGCTAACTCTCCTTAGAAGAAACACACTCTGCTTTTGAGAAAAGAGCACTTTTCTACTCTACTGTGTTTCCTATAGGGCCAGAGTAGTGAGCTTGCTCAGAACTAAAGAACTGTGCCTCCTACACACGGGCCATAACTAGTTCAACTCTGCTTAGGAAACTGACAAGAACAGTAGATCCTCTTCAGTCCAATACACTGTGTATGCTGGGAACAGACGCCAGTGCTATTTGCCCTGTGTATGAAAAGGGGAGCGCAATAGTGACTCTTCTTACCAGAAAACAACTCTTGCTCCTAGGATCAGAAACTGCATGTGATTCAACTCCATGTAGGACTGGGAAACAAACGCTAGGTCGCCTTACAAGAAACCCATTCTGCTTTTGAGAAAAGAGCACTCTTCTACTCTACTGTGTTTCCTATGGGGTCCGAACAGTGAACTTGCTCAGAACAAAAGAACTGGGCTTCCTACACACACGGGCTATATATAGTTCAACTCTGCTTAGGAAACTGACAAGAACAGTAGCTCCTCTTCAGTCCAATACACTGTACATGCTGGGAGCAGACGCGAGTGCTATTTGCACTGTGTATGGCAATGGGAGCGCAATAGTGACTCTTCTTACCAGAAAATAACTCTTGCTCGTAGGACCAGAAACTGCATGTGATTCAACTCCGTTTCAGACTGGGAAACAAACACTAGCTAGCCTTACAAGAAACACACTCTGCTTTTGAGAAAAGAGCACTCTTCTACTCTATTGTGTTTCCTATAGGGCCAGAACAGTGAGCTTGCTCAGAACAAAAGAACTGTGCTTCACACACACGGGACATATCTACTTCAACTCTGCTTAGGAAACTGACAAGAACAGTAGCCCCTCTTCTGTCTAATACACTGTACTTGCTGAGAACAGACGCGAGTGCTATTTTCACTGTGAATGGCAATGGGAGCACAATAGTGACTTTCCTTACCAGAAAACAACTCTTGCTCCTAGGACCAGAAACTGCATGTGATTCAACTCCATTTAGGACTGGGAAACAAACGCTAGCTCGCCTTACGAGAAACATACTCTGCTTTTGAGAAAAGAGCACTCTTCTACTCTACTGGCTTTCCTATGTGGTCCGAACAGTGAGCTTGCTCAGAACCAAAGAACTGTGCTTCCTACACACACGGGCCATATCTAGTTCAACTCTGCTTAGGAAACTGACAAGAACAGTAGATCCTCTTCAGTCCAATACAGTGTAATTGCTGGGAACAGACGCGAGTGCTATTTGCACTGTGTATGGCAATGGGAGCGCAATAGTGACTTTCTTTACCAGAAAACAACTCTTGCTCATAGGACCAAAAACTGCATGTGATTCAACTCCATTTAGGATTGGGAAACAAATGCTAGCTCGCCTTACAAGAAACATACTCTGCTTTTGAGAAAAGAGCACTCTTCTACTCTACTGTGATTCCTATGGGGTCCGAACAGTGAACTTGCTCAGAACAAAAGAACTGGGCTTCCTACACACACGGGCTATATCTAGTTCAACTCTGCTTAGGAAACTGACAAGAACAGTAGATCCTCTTCAGTCCAAAACACTGTACAGGCTGGGAACAGATGCCAGTGCTATTTTCACTGTGTATGGCAATGGGAGCGCAATAGTGATTTTCCTTACCAGAAAACAACTCTTGCTCCTAGGACCAGAAACTGCATGTGATTCAACTCCATTTAGGACTGTGAAACAAACACTAGCTCGCCTTACAAGAAACACACTCTGCTTTTGAGAAAAGAGCACTCTTCTAATCTGCTGTGTTTCCTATGGGGTCCAAACAGTGAGTTTGCTCAGAACAAAAGAACTGTGTGCTTCCTACACACACGGGCCATATCTAATTCAACTCTGCTTAGGAAACTGACAAGAACAGTAGCTCCTCTTCAGTCCAATACAGTGTAATTGCTGGGAACAGACGCGAGTGCTATTTGCACTGTGTATGGCAATGGGAGCGCAATAGTGACTTTCTTTACCAGAAAACAACTCTTGCTCATAGGACCAAAAACTGCATGTGATTCAACTCCATTTAGGATTGGGAAACAAATGCTAGCTCGCCTTACAAGAAACATACTCTGCTTTTGAGAAAAGAACACTCTTCTACTCTACTGTGTTTCCTATAGGGCCAGAACAGTGAGCTTGCTCAGAATAAAAGAACTGTGCTTCCTCCACACATGGGCCATATCTAGTTCAACTCTGCTTAGGAAACTGACAAGAACAGTAGCTCCTCTTCAGTCCGATACACTGTACTTGCTGGGAACAGACGCGAGTGCTATTTGCACTGTGTATGGCAATGGGAGCACAATAGTGACTTTCCTTACCAGAAAACGACTCTTGCTCGTAGGACCAAAAACTGCATGTGATTCAACTCCATTTATGACGGGAAACAAATGCTAGCTCGCCTTACAAGAAACACACTCTGCTTTTGAGAAAAGAGCACTCTTCTACCCTTCTGTGTTTTCTATAGGGCCAGAACAGTGAGCTGGCTCACAACAAAAGAACTGTGCTTCCTACTCACATGGCCATATCTAGTTCAATTCTTTTTAGGAAACTGACAAGAACAGTAGCTCCTCTTCAATCCACTACACTGTACTTGCTAGGAACAGACGAGAGAGCTATTTGTACTGTGTGGCAATGGGAGCCCAATAGTGACTTTCCTTACCAGAAAAAAACTCTTGCTGGTAGGACCAAAAACTGCATGTCATTCAACTCCATTTAGGACTGGGAAACAAACGCTAGCTCGCCTTACAAGAAACACACTCTGCTTTTGAGAAAAGAGCACTCTTCTACTCTTCTGTGTTTTCTATAGGGCCAGAACAGTGAGCTGGCTCACAACAAAAGAACTGTGCTTCCTACACACACGGCCATATCTAGTTCAATTTTGCTTAGGAAACTGACAAGAACAGTAGATACTCTTCAGTCCAATACACTGTACTTGCTGGAAGCAGAAGCGAGTGCTATTTGCACTGTGTATGGCAATAGGAGTACAATAGTGACTCTTCTTACCAGAAAACAACTCTTACTCGTACGACCAGAAACTGCATGTGATGCAACTCCATTTAGGACTGGGAAAGAAACACTAGCTGAACTAACAAGAAACACATTCTGCTTTTGAGAAAAAAGCACTCTTCTACTCTACAGTGTTTCCTATATGACCAGAACAGTGAGCTTGCTCAGAACAAAAGTTCTGTGCTTCCTAAACACACGGGACATATCTAGTTCAATTCTGCTTAGGAAACTGACCAGAACAGTAGCTCCTCTTCAGTCCAACACACTGTACTTGCTGGGTACAGACATGCGTGCTATTTGCACTGTGTATCTCAATGGGAGCGCAATAGCGACTCTTCTTACCAGAAAACAACTCTTGCTCATAGGAATAGAAACTGCATGTGATTCAACTCCATTTAGGACTGGGAAACAAATGCTAGCTCGCCTTACAAGAAACACACTCTGCTTTTGAGAAAAGAGCACTCTTCTACTCTACTGTGTTTACTGTAGCGACAGAACAGTGAGCTTGCTCATAACAAAAGAACTGTGCTTCCTACACACATGGGCCGTATCTAGTTCAACTCTGCTTAGGAAACTGACAAGAACAGAAGCTCCTGTTCATTCCAATACACTATACTTGCTGGGAACAGACGCGAGTGCTATTTGCACTGTGTATGGCAATGGGAGCACAATAGTGACTTTCCTTACCAGAAAACAACTCTTGCTCGTAGGACCAGAAACTGCATGTGATTCAACTCCATTTAGGACTGGGAAACAAACGCTAGCTCGCCTTACAAGAAACACACTCTGCTTTTGATAAAGGGGCACTCTTCTACTCTACTGGGTTTCCTATGGGTTCCGAACAGTGTGCTTGCTCAGAACAAATGAACTGTGCTTCGTACACACACGGGCCATATCTAGTTCAACTCTACTTAGAAAACTGACAAGAACAGTAGCTCCTCTTCAGTCCAATACACTGTACTTGCTGTGAACAGACCTGAGTGCTATTTGCACTGTGTATGGCAATGGGAGCGCAATAGTGACTTTCCAAACCAGAAAACAATTCTTGCTCCTAGGACCAGAACCTGCATGGGATTCACCTCTATTTAGGACTGGGAAACAAACGCTAGCTCGCCTTACAAGAAACAACACAATCTGCTTTTGAGAAAAGAGCACTCTTCTACTCTACTGTGTTTCCTATGGAGTCCGAACAGTGAGCTTGCTCAGAACAAAAGAACTGTGCTTCCTAAACACACGGGCCATATCTAGTTCAACTCTGCTTAGGAAACTGACAAGAACAGTAGCTCTTCTTCAGTCCAATTCACTGTACTTCCTGGAAACAGACGCGAGTGCTATTTGCACTGTGTACGGCAATGGGAGCAAAATAGTGACTTTCCTTACCAGAAAACAGCTCTTGCTCATAGGAAAAAAAACTGCATGTGATCAACTCCATTTAGGACTGGGAAACAAACGCTAGCTCGCCTTACAAGAAACACACTCTGCTTTTGAGAAAAGAGCACTCTTCTACTCTACTGAGTTTCCTATAGGGCCAGAACAGTGAGATTGCTCAGAACAAAAGAACTGTGCTTCCTACACACACGGCCATATCTAGTTCAACTCTGCTTAGGAAACTGACAAGAACAGTAGCTCCTCTTCAGTCCAATACACTGTACATGCTGGGAACAGACTCCAGTGCTATTTGCAATGTGTATGACAATGGGAGCACAACAGTGACTCTTCTTAACAGAAAACATCTCTTGATCGTTCGACCAGAAACTGCATGTGATTCAACTCCATTTAGGACTGGGAAACAAACGCTAGCTCGCCTTACAAGAAACACACTCTGCTTTTGAGAAAAAAGCACTCTTCTACTCTGTGTTTTCTATAGGGCCAGAACAGTGAGCTTGCTCAGAACAAAAGAATTGTGCTTCCTACACACACGGGCCATATCTAGTTCAACTCTGCTTAGGAAACTGACAAGAACAGTAGCTCTTCTTCAGTCCAATACACTGTACTTGCTGGGAAGAGAGGCGAGTGCTATTTGCACTGTGTATCTCAATGGGAGCGCAATATCGACCTTCTTACCAGAAAACAACTCTTGCTCGTAGGTCCAGAAAGTGCATGTGATTCAACTCCATTTAGGACTGGGAAACAAACGCTACCTTGCCTTACAAGAAACACACTCTGCTTTTGAGAAAAGTACACTCTTCTACTCTACTGTGTTTCCTATGGGGCCCAACAGTGAGCTTGCTCAGAACAAATGAACTGTGCTTCCTACTCACATGGGCCATATCTAGTTCAACTCTGCTTAGGAAACTGACAAGAACAGTAGCTCCTCTTCAGTCCAATACACTGTACTGCTGGGAACAGACATGAGTGCTATTTGCTGTGTGTATTGTAGTGGGAGCACAATAGTGACTCTTCTTACCAGAAAACAACTCTTGCTCATTCGACCATAAACTGCATGTGAAGCAACTCCGTTTAACACTGGGAAAGAAACACTAGCTCAACTTACAAGAAACACACTCTGCTTTTGAGAAAAGAGCACTCTTCTACTCTACTGTGTTTCCTGTAGGGCCAGAACAGTGAGCTGGCACACAACAAAAGTACTGTGCTTCCTACACACACGGGCTATATCTAGTTCAACTCTGATTAGGAAACTGACAAGAACAGTAGCTCCTCTTCACTCCAATTCACTGTACTTCCTGGGAACAGACGCGAGTGCTATTTGCACTGTGTACGGCAATGGGAGCACAATAGTGACTTTCCTTACCAGAAAACAACTCTTGCTCATAGGAAAAAAACTGCATGTGATTCAACTCCATTTAGGACTGGGAAACAAACGCTGGCTCGCCTTACAAGAAACACACTCTGCTTTTGAGAAAAGAGCACTCTTCTACTCTACTGAGTTTCCTATAGGGCCAGAACAGTGAGCTTGCTCAGAACAAAAGAACTGTGCTTCCTACACACCCGGCCATATCTAGTTCAACTCTGCTTGGGAAACTGACAAAAACAGTAGCTCCTCTTCAGTCCAATACACTGTACATGCTGTGAACAGATGTCAGTGCTATTTGCACTGTGTATGACAATGGAGCACAACAGTGACTCTTCTTAACAGAAAACAACTCTTGATCGTTTGACCAGAAACTGCATGTGATTCACCTCTATTATGTCTGGGAAACAAACGCTAACTCGCCTTACAAGAAACAACACACTCTGCTTTTGAGAAAAGAGCACTCTTCTACTCTACTGTGTTTCCTATGGAGTCCGAACAGTGAGATTTCTCAGAAAAAAAGAACTGTGCTTCCTACACACACGGGCCATATCTAGTTCAACTCTGCTTAGGAAACTGACAAGAACAGTAGCTCCTCTTCAGTCCAATACACTGTACTTGCTGGGAACAGACGCGAGTGCCATTTGCACTGTGTATGGCAATGGGAGCACAATAGTAACTCTTCTTACCAGAAAACAACTCTTGCTCATAGGAAAACAAACTGCATGTGATAAAACTCCATTTAGGACTGGGAAACAAACGCTAGCTCGCCTTACAAGAAACAGACTCTGCTTTTGAGAAAAGAGCACTCTTCTACTCCACTGTGTTTCCTGTAGGGCCAGAACAGTGAGCTTCCTCAGAACAAAAGAACTGTGCTTCCTACACACACGGGCCATATCTAGTTCAAGTCTGCTTAGGAAACTGAAAAGAACAGTAGCTCCTATTCAGTCCAATACACTGTACTGCTGGGAACAGACATGAGTGCTATTTGCTGTGTGTATTGTAGTGGGAGCACAATAGTAACTCTTCTTACCAGAAAACAACTCATGCTCATACGACCATAAACTGCATGTGAAGCAACTCCGTTTAACACTGGGAAAGAAACACTAGCTCAACTTACAAGAAACACACTCTGCTTTTGAGAAAAGAGCACTCTTCTTCTCTACTGTGTTTTCTATAGGGCCAGAACAGTGAGCTTGCTCAGAACAAAAGAACTGTGCTTCCTACACACACGGGCCATATCTAGTTCAACTCTGCTTAGGAAACTGACAAGAACAGTAGCTCCTCTTCAGTCCAATACACTGTACCTGCTGGGAACAGACTTGAGTGCTATTTGAACTGTATATGGCAATGGGAGCGCAATAGTGACTTTCCAAACAAGAAAACAATTCTTGCTCCTAGGATCAGAAACTGCATGTGATTCACCTCTATTAGGTCTGGGAAACAAATGCTAACTCGCCTTACAAGAAACAACACACTCTGCTTTTGAGAAAAGAGCACTCTTCTACTCTACTGTGATTCCTATGGAGTCCGAACAGTGAGCTTGCTCAGAACAAAAGAACTGTGCTACCTACACACACGGTCCATATCTAGTTGAAATCTGCTTAGGAAACTGACAAGAACAGACGCTCCTCTTCAGTCCAATACACTATACTTGCTGGGAACAGACGCGAGTTCTATTTTCACTGTGTATGGCAATGGGAGCGCAATAGTGACTTTCCTTACCAGAAAACAACTCTTGCTCCTAGGAGCAGAAACTGCATGTGATTCAACTCCATTTAGGACTAAGAAACAAACGCTAGCTCGCCTTACAAGAAACACACTCTGCTTTTGAGAAAAGAGCACTCTTCTACTCTGCTGTGTTTCCTATGGGGTCCGAACAGTGTGCTTGCTCAGAACAAAAGAACTGTGTGCTTCCTACACACACGGGCCATATCTAGTTCAACTCTGCTTAGGAAACTGACAAGAACAGTAGCTCCTCTTCAGTCCAATACAGTGTACTTGCTGGGAACAGACATGAGTGCTATTTGCACTGTGTATGGCAATGGGAGTACAATAGTGACTCTTCTTACCAGAAAACAACTCTTGCTCGTAGGACCAGCTCCTGCATGTGATTGAACTCCATTTAGGACAGGGAAACAAACGCTAGCTCGCCTTACAAGAAACACACTCTGTTTTTGAGAAAAGAGCACACTTCTACTCTACTGTGTTTCCTATGGGGTCCGAACAGTGAGCTTGCTCAGAACAAAAGAACTGTGCTTCCTACACACACGGGCTATATCTAGTTCAACTCTGCTTAGGAAACTGACAAGAACTGTAGATCCTCTTCAGTCCAATACACTGTACATGGTGGGAACAGACGCCAGTGCTATTTGCCCTGTGTATCACAATGGGAGCGCAATAGTGACTCTTCTTACCAGAAAACAACTCTTGCTCATAGGACCAGAAACTGCTTGGGATTCAACTCCATTTAGGACTGGGAAACAAACGCTAGTTCAACTTACAAGAAACACAATCTCCTTTTGAGAAAAGAGCAATCCTCTACTCTAATGTGTTTCCTATGGGGTCCGAACAGTGAGCTTGCTCAGAACAAATGAACTGTGCTTCCTACTCACATGGGCCATATCTAGTTCAACTCTGCTTAGGAAACTGACAAGAACAGTAGCTCCTCTTCAGTCCAATACACTGTACTTGCTGGGAACAGACGCGAGTGCCATTTGCACTGTGTATGGCAATGGGAGCACAATAGTAACTCTTCTTACCAGAAAACAACTCTTGCTCATAGGAAAACAAACTGCATGTGATTCAACTCCATTTAGGACTGGGAAACAAACGCTAGATCGCCTTACAAGAAATAGACTCTGCTTTTGAGAAAAGAGCACTCTTCTACTCCACTGTGTTTCCTGAAGGGCCAGAACAGTGAGCTTGCTCAGAACAAAAGAACTGTGCTTCCTACACACACGGGCCATATCTAGTTCAAGTCTGCTTAAGAAAATGAAAAGAACAGTAGCTCCTCTTCAGTCCAATACACTGTACTGCTGGGAACAGACATGAGGGCTATTTGCAGTTTGTATTGCAGTGGGTGCGCGATAGTGACTCTTCTTACCAGAAAACAACTCTTGCTCATACGACCAGAAACTGCATGTGACGCAACTCCGTTTAGGATGGGAAAGAAACACTAGCTCAACTTACAAGAAACACACTCTGCTTTTGAGAAAAGAGCACTCTTCTACTCTACTGTGTTTTCTATAGTGCCAGAACAGTGAGCTTGCTCAGAACAAAAGAAATGTGCTTTCTACACACAGGGGCCATATCTAGTTCAACTCTGCTTAGGAAACTGACAAGAACAGTAGCTCCTCTTCAGTCCAATACACTGTACTTGCTGGGAACAGACGTGAGTGTTATTTGCACTGTGTATGGCAATGGGAGCGCAATAGTGACTTTCCTTACCAGAAAACACCTCTTGTTCATAGGACCAGAAACTGCATGGGATTCAACTCCATTACTGACTGAGATACAAACAGTAGCTCGCCTTACAAGAAACACACGCTGCTTTTGAGAAAAGGGCACTCTTCTAGTCTACTGTGTTTCCTATGGGTTCTGAACAGTGAGCTTGCTCAGAACAAAAGAATTGTGCTTCCTCCACACACGGGCCATATCTAATTCAACTCTGCTTAGGAAACTGACAAGAACAGTAGCTTCTCTTCAGTCCAATACACTGTAGTTGTTGGGAACATACGCGAGTGCTATTTGAACTGTGTATGGCAATGGGAGCAAAATAGTGACTCTTCTTAACAGAAAACTACTCTTGCTCGTAGGACCAGATCCTGCATGTGATTCAACACCATTTAGGACTGGGAAACAAACACTAGCTCGCCTTACAAGAAACACACTCTGCTTTTGAGAAAAGAGCACTCTTCTACTCTACTGAGTTTCCTATAGGGCCAGAACAGTGAGCTTGCTCAGAACAAAAGAACTGTGCTTCCTACACACCCGGCCATATCTAGTTCAACTCTGCTTAGGAAACTGACAAGAACAGTAGCTCCTCTTCAGTCCAATACACTGTACATGCTGGGAACAGACGCCAGTGCTATTTGCACTGTGTATGACAATTGGAGCACAACAGTGACTCTTCTTAAGAAAAAACAACTCTTGATCGTTCGACCAGAAACTGCATGTGATTCAACTCCTTTTAGGACTGGGAAACAAACGCTAGCTCGCCTTACAAGAAACAACACACTCTGCTTTTGAGAAAAGAGCACTCTTCTACTCTACTGTGTTTCCTATGGTGTCCGAACAGTGAGCTTGCTCAAAACAAAAGAACTGTGCTTCTTACACACAGGGGCCATATCTAGTTCAACTCTGCTTAGGAAACTAACTAGAACAGTTGCTCCTCTTCAGTCCAATACACTGTACTTGCTGCGAACAGAGACGAGTGCTATTTGCACTGTGTATCTCAATGGGAGCGCAATAGCGACTCTTCTTACCAGAAAACAACTCTTGCTCATAGGAATAGAAACTGCATGTGATTCAACTCCATTTAGGACTGGGAAACAAATGCTAGCTCGCCTTACAAGAAACACACTCTGCTTTTGAGAAAAGAGCACTCTTCTACTCTACTGTGTTTACTGTAGCGACAGAACAGTGAGCTTGCTCATAACAAAAGAACTGTGCTTCCTACACACATGGGCCGTATCTAGTTCAACTCTGCTTAGGAAACTGACAAGAACAGAAGCTCCTGTTCATTCCAATACACTATACTTGCTGGGAACAGACGCGAGTGCTATTTGCACTGTGTATGGCAATGGGAGCACAATAGTGACTTTCCTTACCAGAAAACAACCTTTGCTCGTAGGACCAGAAACTGCATGTGATTGAACTCCATTTAGGACTGGGAAACAAACGCTAGCTCGCCTTACAAGAAACACACTCTGCTTTTGATAAAAGGGCACTCTTCTACTCTACTGGGTTTCCTATGGGTTCCGAACAGTGTGCTTGCTCAGAACAAATGAACTGTGCTTCGTACACACACGGGCCATATCTAGTTCAACTCTACTTAGAAAACTGACAAGAACAGTAGCTCCTCTTCAGAACAATACACTGTACTTGCTGTGAACAGACCTGAGTGCTATTTGCACTGTGTATGGCAATGGGAGCGCAATAGTGACTTTCCAAACCAGAAAACAATTCTTGCTCCTAGGACCAGAACCTGCATGGGATTCACCTCTATTTAGGACTGGGAAACAAACGCTAGCTCGCCTTACAAGAAACAACACAATCTGCTTTTGAGAAAAGAGCACTCTTCTACTCTACTGTGTTTCCTGTAGGGCCAGAACAGTGAGCTGGCACACAACAAAAGAACTGTGCTTCCTACACACACTGGCTATATCTAGTTCAACTCTGATTAGGAAACTGATAAGAACAGTAGCTCCTCTTCACTCCAATTCACTGTACTTCCTGGGAACAGACGCGAGTGCTATTTGCACAGTGTACGGCAATGGGAGCACAATAGTGACTTTCCTTACCAGAAAACAACTCTTGCTCATAGGAAAAAAACTGCATGTGATTCAACTCCATTTAGGACTGGGAAACAAACGCTGGCTCGCCTTACAAGAAACACACTCTGCTTTTGAGAAAAGAGCACTCTTCTACTCTACTGAGTTTCCTATAGGGCCAGAACAGTGAGCTTGCTCAGAACAAAAGAACTGTGCTTCCTACACACACGGGCCACATCTAGTTCAACTCTGCTTGGGAAACTGACAAAAACAGTAGCTCCTCTTCAGTCCAATACACTGTACATGCTGGGAACAGATGTCAGTGCTATTTGCACTGTGTATGACAATGGAGCACAACAGTGACTCTTCTTAACAGAAAACAACTCTTGATCGTTCGACCAGAAACTGCATGTGATTCACCTCTATTATGTCTGGGAAACAAACGCTAACTCGCCTTACAAGAAACAACACACTCTGCTTTTGAGAAAAGAGCACTCTTCTACTCTACTGTGTTTCCTATGGAGTCCGAACAGTGAGATTTCTCAGAACAAAAGAACTGTGCTTCCTACACACACGGGCCATATCTAGTTCAACTCTGCTTAGGAAACTGACAAGAACAGTAGCTCCTCTTCAGTCCAATACACTGTACTTGCTGGGAACAGACGCGAGTGCTATTTGCACTGTGTATCTCAATGGGAGCACAATAGTGACTCTTCTTACCAGAAAACAACTCTTGCTCATAGGAATAGAAACTGCATGTGATTCAACTCCATTTAGGACTGGGAAACAAATGCTAGCTCGCCTTACAAGAAACACACTCTTCTTTTGAGAAAAGAGCTCTCTTCTACTCTACTGTGTTTCCTGTAGGCCCAGAACAGTGAGCTTCCTCAGAACAAAAGAACTATGCTTCCTACACACACGGGCCATATCTAGTTCAACTCTGCTTAGGAAACTGACAAGAACAGTAGCTCCTCTTCAGTCCAATTCACTGTACTTGCTGGAACAGACGCGAGTGCTATTTGCACTCTGTATGGCAATGGGAGCGCAATAGTGACTTTCCTTACCAGAAAACAACTCTTGCTCGTAAAACCAGAAACTGCATGTGATTCAACTCCATTTAGGACTGGGAAACAAACGCTAGCTCGCCTTACAAGAAACACACTCTGCTTTTGATAAAAGGGCACTCTTCTACTCTACTGGGTTTCCTATAGGTTCCGAACAGTGAGCTTGCTCAGAACAAAAGAACTGTGCTTCCTACACACACGGGCCATATCTAGTTCAACTCTGCTTAGAAAACAGATAAGAACAGTAGCTCCTCTTCAGTCCAATACACTGTACTTGTTGGGAACAGACGTGAGTGCTATTTGCACTGTGTATGGCAATGGGAGCGCAATAGTGACTTTCCAAACAAGAAAACAATTCTTGCTTCTAGGACCAGAAACTGCATGTGATTCACCTCTATTTAGGACTGGGAAACAATCGCTAGCTCGCCTTACAAGAAACAACACACTATGCTTTTGAGAAAAGAGCACTCATCTACGCTACTGTGTTTCCTATGGAGTCCGAACAGTGAGCTTGCTCAGAACAAAAGAACTGTGCTTCCTACACACACGGGCCATATCTAGTTCAACTCTGCTTAGGAAACTGACAAGAGCAGTAGCTCCTCTTTAGTCCAATACACTGTTCTTGCTGGGAACAGAGGCGAGTGCTATTTGCACTGTGTATCTCAATGGGAGCGCAAGTGACTCTTCTTACCAGAAAACAACTCTTGCTCATGGGAATAGAAACTGCATGTGATTCAAATCCATTTAGGACTGGGAAACAAACGCTAGCTCGCCTTACAAGAAACACACTCTGCTTTTGAGAAAAGAGCACTCTTCTACTCTACTGTGTTTCCTGTAGGGCCAGAACAGTGAGCTGGCTCACAACAAAAGAACTGTGCTTCCTACACAAACGGGCCATATCTAGTTCAACTCTGCTTAGGAAACTGACAAGAACAGTAGCTCCTCTTCATTCCAATTCACTGTACTTCCTGGGAACAGACACGAGTGCTATTTGCACTGTTTACGGCAATGGGAGCAAAATAGTGACTTTCCTTACCAGAAAACAACTCTTGCTCATAGGACAAAAACTGCATGGGATTCAACTCCATTGAGGACTGGGAAACAAACGCTAGCTCTCCTTACAAGAAACACACTCTGCTTTTGAGAAAAGAGCACACTTCTACTCTACTGAATTTCCTATAGGGCCAGAACAGTGAGCTTGCTCAGAACAAAAGAACTGTGCTTCCTACACACCCGGCCATATCTAGTTCAACTCTGCTTAGGAAACTGACTAGAACAGTAGCTCCTCTTCAGTCCAATACACTGTACATGCTGGGAACAGACGCCAGTGCTATTTGCACTGTATATGACAATGGGAGCACAACAGTGACTCTTCTTAACAGAAAACAGCTCTTGATCGTTCAACCAGAAACTGCATGTGATTCAACTCCTTTTAGGACTGGGAAACAAACGCTAGCTCACCTTACAAGAAACAACACACTCTGCTTTTGAGAAAAGAGCACTCTTCTACTCTACTGTGTTTCCTATGGGGTCCGAACAGTGAGCTTGCTCAGAACAAAAGAACTGTGCTTCTTACACACACGGGCCATATCTAGTTCAACTCTGCTTAGGAAACTAACAAGAAAAGTTGCTCCTCTTCAGTCCAATACACTGTACTTGCTGCAAACAGAGACGAGTGCTATTTGCACTGTGTATCTCAATGGGAGCACAATAGTGACTCTTCTTACCAGAAAACAACTCTTGCTCATAGGAATATAAACTGCATGTGATTCAACTCCATTTAGGACTGGGAAACAAACGCTAGCTCGCCTTAGAAGTAACACACTCTGCTTCTGAGAAAAGAGCACTCTTCTACTCTACTGTGTTTCCTGTAGGGCCAGAACAGTGAGCTTGCTCATAACAAAAGAACTGTGCTTCCTACACACACGAGCCTTATCTAGTTCAACTCTGCTTAGGAACCTGACAAGAACAGAAGCTTCTATTCATTCAATACACTATACTTGCTGGGAACAGACGCGAGTGCTATTTGCACTGTGTATGGCAATGGGAGCACAATAGTGACTTTCCTTACCAGAAAACAACTCTTGCTCATAGGACCAGAAACTGCATGGGATTCAACTCCATTTAGGACTGGGAAACAAATGCTAGCTCGCCTTACAAGAAACACACTCTGCTTTTGATAAAAGGGCACTCTTCTACTCTACTGGGTTTCCTATGGGTTCCGAACAGTGAGCTTGCTCAGAACAAAAGAACTGTGCTTCGTACACACGGGCCATATCTAGTTCAACTCTGCTTAGAAAACTGACAAGAACAGTAGCTCCTCTTCAGTCCAATACACTGTACTTGCTGTGAACAGACGTGAGTGCTATTTGCACTGTGTATGGCAATATGAGCGCAATAGTGACTTTCCAAACCAGAAAACAATTCTTGCTCCTAGGACCAGAAACTGCATGTGATTCACCTCTATTTAGGACTGGGAAACAAACGCTAGCTCGCCTTACACGAAACAGCACACTCTGCGTTTGAGAAAAGAGCACTCTTCTACTCTACTGTGTTCCCAATGGAGTCGGAACAGTGAGCTTGCTCAGAACAAAAGAACTGTGCTTCCTACACACAGGGGCCATATCTAGTTCAACTCTGCTTAGGAAACTGACAAGAGCAGTAGCTCCTCTTCAGTCCAATACACTGTACTTGCTGGGAACAGAGGCGAGTGCTATTTGCACTGTGTATCTCAATGGGAGCGCAATAGTGACTCTTCTTACCAGAAAACAACTCTTGCTCATGGGAATAGACACTTCATGTGATTCAACTCCATTTAGGAGTGGGAAACAAATGCTAGCTCGCCTTACAAGAAATACACTCTGCTTTTGAGAAAAGAGCACTCTTCTACTCTACTGTGTTTCCTGTAGGGCCAGAACAGTGAGCTGGAACACAACAAAAGAACTGTGCTTCCTACACACACGGGCTATATCTAGTTCAACTCTGCTTAGGAAACTGACAAGAACAGTAGCTCCTCTTCATTCCAATTCACTGTACTTCCTGGGAACAGACGCGAGGGCTATTTGCACTGTGTACGGCAATGGGAGCACAATAGTGACTTTCCTTACCAGAAAACAACTCTTGCTCACAGGAAAAAAACTGCATGTAATTCAACTCCATTTAAGACTGGGAAACAAACGCTAGCTCGCCTTACAAGAAACACACTCTGCTTTTGAGAAAAGAGCACTCTTCTACTCTACTGAGTTTCCTATAGGGCCAGAACAGTGAGCTTGCTCAGAACAAGAGAACTGTGCTTCCTACACACCCGGCCATATCTAGTTCAACTCTGCTTGGGAAACTGACAAGAGCAGTAGCTCTTCTTCAGTCCAATACACTGTACATGCTGGGAACAGATGCCAGTGCTATTTGCACTGTGTATGACAATGGGAGCACAAAAGTGACTCTTCTTAACAGAAAACAACTCTTGATAGTTCGACCAGAAACTGCATGTGATTCAACTCCTTTTAGGACTGGGAAACAAACACTAGCTCGCCTTACAAGAAACAACACACTCTGCTTTTGAGAAAAGAGCACTCTTCTACTCTACTGTGTTTCCTATGGTGTCCGAACAGTGAGCTTGCTCAGAACAAAAGAACTGTGCTTCTTACACACACGGGCCATATCTAGTTCAACTCTGCTTAAGAAACTGACAAGAACAGTTGATCCTCTTCAGTCCAATACACTGTACTTGCTGGGAACAGAGACAAGTGCTATTTGCACTGTGTATCTCAATGGGAGCGCAATAGTGACTCTTCTTACCAGAAAACAACTCTTGCTCATAGGAATAGAAACTGCATGTGATTCAAATCCATTTAGGACTGGGAAACAAACGCTAGCTTGCCTTACAAGAAACACACTCTGCTTTTGAGAAAAGAGCACTCTTCTACTCTACTGTGTTTCCTGTAGGGCCAGAACAGTGAGCTTGCTCATTACAAAAGAACTGTGCTTCCTACACACACGGGCCATATCTAGTTCAACTGTGCTTAGGAAACTGACAAGAACAGAAGCTCCTGTTCATTCCAGTAAACTATACTTGCTGGGAACAGACGCGCGTGCTATTTGCACTGTGTATGGCAATGGGAGCACAATAGTGACTTTCCTTACTAGAAAACAACTCTTGATAGTAGGACCAGAAACTGCATGTAATTCAACTCCATTTAGGACTGGGAAACAAACACTAGCTCGCCTTATAAGAAACACACTCTGCTTTTGAGAAAAGAGCACTCTTCTACTCCACTGTGTTTCCTAGAGGGCCAGAGCAGTGAGCTTGCTCAGAACAAAAGAACTTTGCTTCCTACACACACGGGCCATATCTAGTTCAACTCTGCTTAGAAAACTGAAAAGAACAGTAGCTCCTCTTCAGTCCAATACACCATACTGCTGGGAACAGACATTAGTGCTATTTGCAGTGTGTATTGCAGTGGGAGCCCAATAGTGACTCTTCTTACCAGAAAACAACTCTTACTCATACGACCAGAAACTGCATGTGACGCAACTCCGTTTAGGACTGGGAAAGAAACGCTAGCTCAACTTACAAGAAACACACTCTGCTTTTGAGAAAAGTGCACTCTTCTACTCTACTGTGTTTCCTATGGAGTCAGAACAGTGAGCTTGCACAGAACAAAAGAACTGTGCTTCCTACACACACGGGCCATATCTAGTTCAACTCTGCTTAGGAAACTGACAACAACAGTAGCTCCTCTTCAGTCCAATACACTGTACATGCTGGGAACAGACGCCATTGCTATTTGCACTGTATATGACAATGGGAGCACAACAGTGACTCTTCTTAACAGAAAACAGCTCTTGATCGTTCAACCAGAAACTGCATGTGATTCAACTCCTTTTAGGACTGGGAAACAAACGCTAGCTCGCCTTACAAGAAACAACACACTCTGCTTTTGAGAAAAGAGCACTCTTCTACTCTACTGTGTTTCCTATGGGGTCCGAACAGTGAGCTTGCTCAGAACAAAAGAACTGTGCTTCTTACACACACGGGCCATATCTAGTTCAACTCTGCTTAGGAAACTAACAAGAACAGTTGCTCCTCTTCAGTCCAATACACTGTACTTGCTGCGAACAGAGACGAGTGCTATTTGCACTGTGTATCTCAATGGGAGCACAATAGTGACTCTTCTTACCAGAAAACAAATCTTGCTCATAGGAATATAAACTTCATGTGATTCAACTCCATTTAGGACTGGGAAACAAACGCTAGCTTGCCTTAGAAGAAACACACTCTGCTTTTGATAAAAGAGCACTCTTCTACTCTACTGTGTTTCCTGTAGGGACAGAACAGTGAGCTTGCTCATAACAAAAGAACTGTGCTTCCTACACACATGGGCCTTATCTTGTTCAACTCTGCTTAGGAACCTGACAAGAACAAAAGCTTCTATTCATTCAATACACTATACTTGCTGGGAACAGACGCGAGTGCTATTTGCACTGTGTATGGCAATGGGAGCACAATAGTGACTTTCCTTACCAGAAAACAACTCTTGCTCATAGGACCAGAAACTGCATGTGATTCAACTCCATTTAGGACTGGGAAACAAACGCTAGCTCGCCTTACAAGAAACACACTCTGCTTTTGATAAAAGGGCACTCTTCTACTCTACTGGGTTTCCTATGGGTTCCGAACAGTGAGCTTGCTCAGAACAAAAGAACTGTGCTTCGTACACACACGGGCCATATCTATTTCAACTCTGCTTAGAAAACTGACAAGAACAGTAGCTCCTCTTCAGTCCAATACACTGTACTTGCTGTGAACAGACGTGAGTGCTATTTGCACTGTGTATGGCAATGGGAGCCCAATAGTGACTTTCCATACCAGAAAACAATTCTTGCTCCTAGGACCAGAAACTGCATGTGATTCACCTCTATTTAGGACTGGGAAACAAACGCTAGCTTGCCTTACACGAAACAGCACACTGTGCGTTTGAGAAAAGAGCACTCTTCTACTCTACTGTGTTTCCTATGGAGTTGGAACAGTGAGCTTGAACAGAACAAAAGAACTGTGCTTCCTACACACACGGGCCATATCTAGTTCAACTCTGCTTAGGAAACTGACAGGAACAGTAGCTCCTCTTCAGTCCAATACACTGTACTTGCTGGGAACAGAGGCGAGTGCTATTTGCACTGTTTATCTCAATGGGAGCGCAATAGTGACTCTTCTTACCAGAAAACAACTCTTGCTCATGGGAATAGAAACTTCATGTGATTCAACTCCATTTAGGAGTGGGAAACAAATGCTAGCTCGCCTTACAAGAAATACACTCTGCTTTTGAGAAAAGAGCACTCTTCTACTCTACTGTGTTTCCTGTAGGGCCAGAACAGTGAGCTGGCACACAACAAAAGAACTGTGCTTCCTACACACACGGGCCATATCTAGTTCAACTCTGCTTAGGAAACTGACAAGAACAGTAGCTCCTCTTCATTCCAATTCACTGTACTTCCTGGGAACAGACGCGAGTGCTATTTGCACTGTGTATGGCAATGGGAGCACAATAGTGACTTTCCTTACCAGAAAACAACTCTTGCTCATAGGAAAAAAACTGCATGTGATTCAACTCCATTTAGGACTGGGAAACAAACGCTAGCTTGCCTTACAAGAAACACACTCTGCTTTTGAGAAAAGAGCACTCTTCTACTCTACTGAGTTTCCTATAGGGCCAGAACAGTGAGCTTGCTCAGAACAACAGAACTGTGCTTCCTACACACCCGGCCATATCTAGTTCAACTCTGCTTGGGAAACTGACAAGAACAGTAGCTCCTCTTCAGTCCAATACACTGTACATGCTGGGAACAGATGCCAGTGCTATTTGCACTGTGTATGACAATGGGAGCACAACAGTGACTCTTCTTAACAGAAAACAGCTCTTGATCGTTCGACCAGAAACTGCATGTGATTCAACTCCTTTTAGGACTGGGAAACAAACACTAGCTCGCCTTACAAGAAACAACACACTCTGATTTGAGAAAAGAGCACTCTTCTACTCTACTGTGTTTCCTATGGTGTCCGAACAGTGAGCTTGCTCAGAACAAAAGAACTGTGCTTCTTACACACACGGGCCATATCTAGTTCAACTCTGCTTAGGAAACTGACAAGAACAGTTGCCCCTCTTCAGTCCAATACACTGTACTTGCTGGGAACAGAGACAAGTGCTATTTGCACTGTGTATCTCAATGGGAGCGCAATAGTGACTCTTCTTACCAGAAAACAACTCTTGCTCATAGGAATAGAAACTGCATGTGATTCAAATCCATTTAGGACTGGGAAACAAACGCTAGCTTGCCTTACAAGAAACACACTCTGCTTTTGAGAAAAGAGCACTCTTCTACTCTACTGTGTTTCCTGTAGGGCAAGAACAGTGAACTTGCTCATTATAAAAGAACTGTGCTTCCTACACACACGGGCCTTATCTAGTTCAACTCTGCTTAGGAACCTGACAAGAACAGAAGCTTCTATTCATTCAATACACTATACTTGCTGGGAACAGACGAGAGTGCTATTTGCACTGTGTATGGCAATGGGAGCACAAGAGTGACTTTCTTTACCAGAAAACAACTCTTGCTCATAGGACCAGAAACTGCATGTGATTCAACTCCATTTAGGACTGGGAAACAAACGCTAGCTCGCCTACAAGAAACACACTCTGCTTTTGATAAAAGGGCACTCTTCTACTCTACTGGGTTTCCTATGGGTTCCGAACAGTGAGCTTGCTCAGAACAAAAGAACTGTGCTTCGTACACACACGGGCCATATCTAGTTCAACTCTGCTTAGAATACTGACAAGAAAAGTAGCTCCTCTTCAGTCCAATACACTGTACTTGCTGTGAACAGACGTGAGTGCTATTTGCACTGTGTATGGCAATGGGAGCGCAATAGTGACTTTCCATACCAGAAAACAATTCTTGCTCCTAGGACCAGAAACTGCATGTGATTCACCTCTATTTAGGACTGGGAAACAAACGCTAGCTCGCCTTACACGAAACAGCACACTGTGCGTTTGAGAAAAGAGCACTCTTCTACTCTACTGTGTTTCCTATGGAGTCAGAACAGTGAGCTTGCACAGAACAAATGAACTGTGCTTCCTACACACACGGGCCATATCTAGTTCAACTCTGGTTAGGAAACTGACAAGAACAGTAGCTCCTCTTCAGTCCAATACACTGTACTTGCTGGGAACAGAGGCGAGTGCTATTTGCACTGTTTATCTCAATGGGAGCGCAATAGTGACTCTTCTTACCAGAAAACAACTCTTGCTCATGGGAATAGAAACTTCATGTGATTCAACTCCATTTAGGAGTGGGAAACAAATGCTAGCTCGCCTTACAAGAAATACACTCTGCTTTTGAGAAAAGAGCACTCTTCTACTCTACTGTGTTTCCTGTAGGGCCAGAACAGTGAGCTGGCACACAACAAAAGAACTGTGCTTCCTACACACACGGGCCATATCTAGTTCAACTCTGCTTAGGAAACTGACAAGAACAGTAGCTCCTCTTCATTCCAATTCACTGTACTTCCTGGGAAGAGACGCGAGTGCTATTTGCACTGTGTATGGCAATGGGAGCACAATAGTGACTTTCCTTACCAGAAAACAACTCTTGCTCATAGGAAAAAAACTGCATGTGATTCAACTCCATTTAGGACTGGGAAACAAACGCTAGCTTGCCTTACAAGAAACACACTCTGCTTTTGAGAAAAGAGCACTCTTCTACTCTACTGAATTTCCTATAGGGCCAGAACAGTGAGCTTGCTCAGAACAACAGAACTGTGCTTCCTACACACCCGGCCATATCTAGTTCAACTCTGCTTGGGAAACTGACAAGAACAGTAGCTCCTCTTCAGTCCAATACACTGTACATGCTGGGAACAGATGCCAGTGCTATTTGCACTGTGTATGACAATGGGAGCACAACAGTGACTCTTCTTAACAGAAAACAACTCTTGATAGTTCGACCAGAAACTGCGTGTGATTCAACTCCTTTTAGGACTGGGAAACAAACACTAGCTCGCCTTACAAGAAACAACACACTCTGCTTTTGAGAAAAGAGCACTCTTCTACTCTACTGTGTTTCCTATGGTGTCCGAACAGTGAGCTTGCTCAGAACAAAAGAACTGTGCTTCTTACACACACGGGCCATATCTAGTTCAACTCTGCTTAGGAAACTGACAAGAACAGTTGCTCCTCTTCAGTCCAATACACTGTACTTGCTGGGAACAGAGACAAGTGCTATTTGCACTGTGTATCTCAATGGGAGCGCAATAGTGACTCTTCTTACCAGAAAACAACTCTTGCTCATAGGAATAGAAACTGCATGTGATTCAAATCCATTTAGGACTGGGAAACAAACGCTAGCTTGCCTTACAAGAAACACACTCTGCTTTTGAGAAAAGAGCACTCTTCTACTCTACTGTATTTCCTGTAGGGCCAGAACAGTGAACTTGCTCATTACAAAAGAACTGTGCTTCCTACACACACGGGCCATATCTAGTTCAACTGTGCTTAGGAAACTGACAAGAACAGAAGCTCCTCTTCAGTCCAATACACTATACTTGCTGGGAACAGACGCGAGTGCTATTTGCACTGTGTATGGCAATGGGAGCACAATAGTGACTCTTCTTACCAGAAAACAACTCTTGCTCATAGGTCCAGAAACTGCATGGGATTCAACTCCATTTCTAATTGGGAAACAAACACTAGCTTGCCTTACAAGAAACACACTCTGAGTTTGAGAGAAAAGCACACTTCTACTCTACTGGGTTTCCTATGGGGTCCGAAGAGTGAGCTTGCTCGGAACAAAAGAACTGTGCTTCCTACACACACGGGACATATATAGTTCAACTCTGCTTAGAAAACTGAAAAGAACAGTGGCTCCTCCTCAGTCCAATACACTGTACTACTGGGAACAGACGCGAGTTCTATTTGCACTGTGTATCTCAATGGGATTGCAATAGTGACTCTTGTTACTAGAAAAAAATTCTTGCTCGTAGGACCAGAAACTGCATGTGATTCAACTCCATTTAGGTCTGGAAAACAAACGCTAGCTCGCCTTACAAGAAACACACTCTGCTTTTGATAAAAGGGCACTCTTCTACTTTACTGTGTTTCCTATGGGTTCCGAACAGTGAGCTTGCTCAGAACAAAAGAACTGTGCTTCCTACACACACGGGCCATATCTAGTTCAACTCTGCTTAGAAAACTGAGAAGAACAGTAGCTCCTCTTCAGTCCAATACACTGTACTTGCTGGGAACAGACGTGAGTGCTATTTGCACTGTGTAAGGCAATGGGAGCGCAGTAGTGACTCTTCTTTACCAGAAAACAACTCTTGCTGGTAGGAACAAAAACTGCATGTGATTCAACACCATTTAGGACTGGGAAACAAACACTAGCTCGCCTTACAAGAAACACACTCTGCTTTTGAGAAAAGAGAACTCTTCTACTCTTCTGTGTTTCCTGTAGGGCCAAACAGTGAGCTGGCTCACAACAAAAGAACTGTGCTTCCTCCACACACTGGCCATATCTAGTTCAACTCTGCTTAGGAAACTGACAAGAACAGTAGCTCCTCTTCAGTCCAATACACTGTACTTGCTGGAACAGACGTGAGTGCTATTTGCACTGTGTATGGCAAAGGGAGCGCAACAGTGACTCTTCTTACCAGAAAACAACTCTTGCTCATAGGACCAGAAACTGCATGGGATTCAACTCCATTTCTGACTGGGAAACAAACACTAGCTCACCTTACAAGAAACACACTGTGCTTTTTAGAAAAGAGTACTCTTCTACTCTAGTGTGTTTCCTATGGGGTCTGAAAAGTGCGCTTGCTCACAACAAAAGAACTGTGCTTCCTACACACATGGGCTATATCTAGTTCAACTCTGGTTAGGAAACTGACAAGAATAGTAGCTCCTCTTCAGTCCAATACACTGTACTTGCTGGGAACAGACGTGAGTGCTATTTGCACTGTGTATGGCAATGGGAGCACAATAGTGACTTTCCTTACCAGAAAACAACTCTTCCTTGTAGGACCAGAAATTGTATGTGATTCAACACCATTTAGGACTGGGAAACAAACGCTAGCTCGCCTTACAAGAAACACACTCTGGTTTTGAGAAAAGAGTACTCTTCTACTCTACTGGGTTTCCTATGGGGTCCGAACAGTGAGCTTGCTCAGAACAAAAAAAATGTGCTTCCTACACACACGGGGCATATCTAGTTCAACTCTGCTTAGGAAACTGACAAGAACATTAGCTCCTCTTCAGTCAAATACACTGTACTTGCTGGAAGCAGAAGCTAGTGCTATTTGCACTGTGTATGGCAATGGGTGCGCAATAGTGACTCTTCTTACAAGAAAACAACTCTTGCTCGTAGGACCAGATACTGCATGGGATTCAACTCCATTTAGGACTGGGAAACAAACACTAGTTCACCTTACAAGAAACAAAATTTGCTTTTGAGAAAGAGCACTCTTCTACTCTACTGTGTTTCCTATGGGGTCCGAACAGTGAGCTTGCTCAGAACAAATGAACTGTGCTTCCTACTCACATGGGCCATATCTAGTTCAACTCTGCTTAGGAAACTGACAAGAACAGTAGCTCTTCTTCAGTCCAATACACTGTACTTGCTGGGAATAGACGCGAGTGTTATTTGCACTTTGTATGGCAATGGGAGCACAATAGTGACTCTTCTTACCAGAAAACAACTTTTGCTAGTAGGAATAGAAGCTGCATGTGATTCAACTCCATTTAGAACTGGGAAACAAACGCTAGCTCGGCTAACAAGAAAAAAACTCTGCTTTTGAGAAAAGAGCACTCTTCTACTCTACTGTGATTCCTGTAGGGCCAGAACAGTGAGCTTGCTCAGAACAAAAGAACTGTGCTTCCTACACACACGGGCCATATCTAGTTCAACTCTGCTTAGGAAACTGACAAGAACAGTATCTCCTCTTCAGTCCAATATACTGTACTTGCTGGGAACAGAAATGAGTGCTTTTTGCACTGTGTATTGCATTGGGAGCGCAATAGTGACTCATCTTACCAGAAAACAACTCTTGCTCGTACGACCAGAAACTGCATGTGACTCAACTCCATTTAGGACTGGGAAAGAAACGCTAGCTCACCTTACAAGAAATACACTCTGCTTTTGAGAAAAGAGCACTCTTCTACTCTACTGGGTTTCCTACAGGGCCAGAACAGTGAGCATGCTCATAACGAAAGAACTGTGCTTCCTACACACACGGGCCATATCTAGTTCAACTCTGCTTAGGAAACTGACAAGAACAGAAGCTCCTCTTCAGTCCAATACACTATACTTGCTGGGAACAGACGCGAGTGCTATTTGCACTGTGTATGGGAATGGGAGCGCAATAGTGACTTTCCTTACCAGAAAACAACTCTTGCTGGTAGGACCAAAAACTGAATGTGATTCAACTCCATTTAGGACTGGGAAACAAACACTAGCTCGCCTTACATGAAACACACTCTGATTTTGAGAAAAGAGCACTCTTCTACTTTACTGTTTTTCCTGTAGGGCCTGAACAGTGAGCTGGCTCACAAAAAAAGAACTCTGCTTCCTACACACACGGGACACATCTAGTTCAACTCTGCTTAGGAAAGTGACAAGAACAGTAGCTCCTCTTCAGTCCAATACACTGTACTTGCTGGAACAGACGTGAGTGCTATTTGCACTGTGTATGGCAATGGGAGTACAATAGTGACTCTTCTTACCAGAAAACAACTCTTGCTCGTAGGACCAGAAACTGCATGGGATTCAACTCCATTTCTGACTGGGAAACGAACACTAGCTCGCCTTACAAGAAACACACGAAGCTTTTGAGAAAAGGGCACTCTTCTACTCTACTGTGTTTCCTATGGGTTCCGAACAGTGAGCTTGTTCAGATCAAAAGAATTGTGTTTCCTCCACACACGGGCCATATCTAGTTCATCTCTGCTTAGGAAACTGACAAGAACAGTAGCTCCTCTTCAGTCCAATACACTGTACTTGTTGGGAACAGACGTGAGTGCTATTTGTACTGTGTATGTCAATGGGAGCCCAATAGTGACTCTTCTTAACAGAAAACTACTCTTGCTCGTAGGACAAGACACTGCATGTGATTCAACTCCATTTAGGACTGGGAAACAAACGATAGCTCACCTTACAAGAAACACACTCTGCTTTTGAGAAAAGAGCACTCTTCTACTCTGTGTTTGCTACAGGGCCAGAACAGTGAGCTGCCTCACAACAAAAGAACTGTGCTTCCTACACACACGGCCATATCTAGTTCAATTCTAATTAGGAAAATGACAAGAACAGTAGATCCTCTTCAGTCCAATACACTGTACATGCTGGGAACAGACGCCAGTGCTATTTGCCCTGTGTATGACAATGGGAGCGCAATAGTGACGCTTCTTACCAGAAAACAACTCTTGCTCGTAGGACCAGAAACTGAATGGGATTCAACTCCATTTAGGACTCGGAAAGAAACACTAGCTCAACTTACAAGAAACACACTCTGCTTTTGAGAAAAGAGCACTTTCTACTCTACCTTATTTTCTATAGGGCCAGAACAGTGAGCTTGTTCAGAACAAAAGAACTGTGCTTCCTACACACACGGGCCATGTCTAGTTCAACTCCGCTTAGGAAAATGACAAGAACAGTAGCTCCTCTTCAGTCCAATTCACTGTACTTGCTGGGAAGAGACGCGAGTGCTATTTGCACTGTGTATGGCAAAAGGAACACAATAGTGTCTTTCCTTACCAGAAAACAACTCTTGCTCATAGGACCAAAAACTACATGTGATTCAACTCCATTTCGGACTGGGAAACAAACACTAGCTCGCCTTACAAGAAACATACTCTGCTTTTGAGAAAAGAGCACTCTTCTACTCTTCTGGATTTCCTATGGGGTCCGAACAGTGAGTTTGCTCAGAACAAAAGAACTGTGCTTCCTACACACACGGGCCATATCTAGTTCTTCTCTGCTTAGGAAACTGACAAGAACAGAAGCTCCTCTTCAGTCCAATACACTATACTTGCTGGGAACAGACGCGAGTGCTATTTGCACTGTGTATGGCAATGGGAGCGCAATAGTGACTCTTCTTACCAGAAAACAACTCTTGCTCATAGGACCAGAAACTGCATGGGATTCAACTCCATTTCTGACTGGGAAACAAACACTAGCTCGCCTTACAAGAAACACACTCTGCTTTTGAGAAAAGAGCACTCTTCTACTCTACTGGGTTTCCTATGGAGTCCGAAGAGTGAGCTTGCTCAGAACAAAAGAACTGTGCTTCCTACACACATGGGCCATATCTAGTTCAACTCTGCTTAGGAAAATGACAAGAACAGTGGCTCCTCTTCAGTCCAATATACTGTACTTGCTGGGAACAGACGCGAGTGCCATTTGCACTGTGTATCTCAATGGGAGTGAAATAGTGACTCTTGTTACCAGAAAAAAATTCTTGCTCGTAGGACCAGAAACGGCATGTGATTCAACTTCATTTAGGTCTGGGAAACAAACGCTAGCTCGCCTTACAAGAAAAACACTCTGCTTTTGATAAAAGGGCACTCTTTTACTCTACTGTGTTTCCTATGGGTTCTGAACAGTGAGCTTGCTGAGAACAAAAGAACTGTGCTTCCTACACACAGGGGCCATATCTAGTTCAACTATGCTTAGAAAACTGACAAGAACAGTAGCTCCTCTTCAGTCCAATACACTGTACTTGCTGGGAACAGACATGAGTGCTATTTGCACTGTGTATGGCAATGGGAGTGCAATAGTGACTTTCCAAACCAGAAAATAATTCTTGCTCCTACGACCAGAAACTGCATGTGATTCACCTCTATTTAGGACTGGGAAACAAACGTTAGCTCGCCTTACAAGAAACAACACACTCTGCTTTTGAGAAAAGAGCACTCTTCTACTCTACTGTGTTTCCTATGGAGTCCGAACAGTGAGCTTGCTCAGAACAAAAGAACTGTGCATCCTACACACACGGCCATATCTAGTTCAACTCTGCTTAGGAAACTGACAAGAAGAGTAGCTCCTCTTCAGTCCAATACACTGTACTTGCTGGGAACAGAGGCGAGTGCTATTTGCACTGCGTATGTCAATGGGAGCACAATAGTGACTCTTCTTAACAGAAAACAACTCTTGCTCATAGGACCAGAAACTGCATGGGATTCAAGTCCATTTCTGACTGAGAAACAAACACTAGCTCGCCTTACAAGAAACACACTCTGCTTTTGAGAAAAGGGCACTCTTCTACTCTACTGTGTTTCCGTTGGGGTCCGAACAGTGAGCTTGCTCTGAACAAAAGAACGGTGATTCCTACACACACGGGCCATGTCTAGTTCAACTCTGCTTAGGAAACTGACAAGAACAGTAGCTCCTCTTCAGTCCAATACACTGTACTTGCTGGGAACAGACGTGAGTGCTATTTGCACTGTGTATGGCAATGGGAGCGCAATAGTGACTCTTCTTACCAGAAAACAACTCTTGCTCGTAGGACCAGAAACTGCATGGGATTCAACTCCATTTCTGACTGGGAAACAAACTCTAGCTCGCCTTACAAGAAACACACTCTGCTTTTGAGAAAAGAGCACTCTTCTACTCTACTGGGTTTCCTATGGGGTCTGAACAGTGAGCTTGCTCAGAACAAAAGAACTGTGCTTCCTACACACACAGGCCATATCTAGTTCAACTTTGCTTAGGAAATTGACAAGAACAGTAGCTCCTCTTCAGTCCAATACACTGTACTTGCTGGAAGCAGAAGCAAGTGCTATTTGCACTGTGTATGGCAATGGGAACGCAATAGTGACTCTTCTTACCAGAAAACAACTCTTGCTCGTAGGACCATATACTGCATGTGATTCACCTCATTTAGGACTGGGAAACAAACGCTTGCTCGCCTTACAAGAAACACACTCTGCTTTTGAGAAAAGAGCACTCTTCTACTCTACTGGGTTTCCTATGGGGTCCGAACAGTGAGCTTGCTCAGAACAAAAGAACTGTGCTTCCTACACACACGGGCCATATCTAGTTCAACTTTGCTTAGGAAAATGACAAGAACAGTTGCTCCTCTTCAGTCCAATACATTGTACTTGCTGGGAACAGACGCGAGTGCTATTTGCACTGTGTATCTCAATGGGAGTGCAATAGTGACTCTTGTTACCAGAAAACAATTCTTGCTCGTAGGACCAGAAACTGCATGGGATTCAACTCCATTTAGGTCTGGGAAACAAACGCTAGCTCGCCTTATAAGAAACACACTCTGCTTTTGAGAAAAGTGCACTCTTCTACTCTACTGTGTTTCCTATGGTGTCCGAACAGTGAGCTTGCTGAGAACAAAAGAACTGTGCTTCCTACACACAGGGGCCATATCTAGTTCAACTCTGCTTAGAAAACTGAAAAGAACAGTAGCTCCTCTTCAGTCCAATACACTGTACTTGCTGGGAATAGACGTGAGTGCTATTTGCACTGTGTATGGCAATGGGAGCTCAATAGTGACTTTCCAAACCAGAAAATAATTCTTGCTCCTAGGACCAGAAACTGCATGTGACTCACCTCTATTTAGGACTGGGAAACAAACGCTAGCTCGCCTTACAAGAAACAACACACTCTGCTTTTGAGAAAAGAGCACTCTTCTACTCTACTGTGTTTCCTATGGAGTCCGAACAGTGAGCTTGCTCAGAACAATGAACTGTGCTTCCTACACACACGGGCCATATCTAGTTCAACTCTGCTTAGGAAACTGACAAGAACAGTAGCTCATCTTCAGTCCAATACACTGTACTTGCTGGGAACAGAGGTGAGTGCAATTTGCACTGTGTATGGCAATGAGAGCACAATAGTGACTCTTCTTACCAGAAAACAACTCTTGCTCATAGGACCAGAATCTGCATGGGATTCCAGACCATTTCTGACTGAGAAACAAACACTAGCTCGCCTTACAAGAAACACACTCTGCTTTTGAGAAAAGGGCACTCTTCTACTCTACTGGGTTTCCTAAGGGGTCCGAACAGTGAGCTTGCTCAGAACAAAAGAACTGTGTGATTCCTGCACACACGGGCCATATCTAGTTCAACTCTGCTTAGGAAACTGACAAGAACAGTAGCTCCTCTTCAGTCCAATACCCTGTACTTGCTGGAAGCAGAAGCGAGTGCTATTTGCACTGTGTATGGCAATGGGAGTACAATAGTGACTCTTCTTACCAGAAAACAACTCTTGCTCGTAGGACCAGATCCTGCATGTGATTCAACTCCATTTAGGACTGGGAAACAAACGTTAGCTCGCCTTACAAGAAACACACTCTGCTTTTGAGAAAAGAGCACTCTTCTACTCTACTGTGTTTCCTATAGGGCCAGAACAGTGAGCTTGCTCAGAACAAAAGAATTGATCTTCCTACAAACACGGGCCATATCTAGTTCAACTCTGCTTAGGAAACTGACAAGAACAGTAGCTCCTCTTCAGTCCAATACACTGTACTTGCTGGGAACAGACGCGAGTGCTATTTGCACTGTGTATCTCAATGGGAGCACAATAGTAACTCTTCTTACCAGAAAACAACTCTTACTCTTAGGACCAGAAACTGCATGTGATTCAACTCCATGTAGGACTGGAAAACAAACGCTAGCTTGCCTTACAAGAAACACACTCTGCTTTTGAGAAAAGTAGACTCTTCTACTCTACTGTGTTTCCTATGGTGTCCGAACAGTGAGCTTGCTGAGAACAAAAGAACTGTGCTTCCTACACACACGGGCCATATCTAGTTCAACTCTGCTTAGGAAACTGACAAGAACAATAGATCCTCTTCAGTCCAATACACTGTACATGCTGGGAACAGACGCCAGTGCTATTTGCCCTGTGTATCACAATGGGAGCGCTATAGAGACTCTTCTTACCAGAAAACAACTCTTGCTCGTAGGACCAGAAACTGCATGGGATTCAACTCCATTTAGGACTGGGAAACAAACGCTAGCTTGCCTTACAAGAAACACACTCTGCTTTTGAGAAAAGAGCACTCTTCTACTCTACTGTGTTTCCTATGGGGACCGAACAGTGAGCTTGCTCAGAACAAAAGAACTGTGCTTCCTACACACGGCAATATCTAGTTCAATTCTGCTTAGGAACATTTCAAGAACAGTAGATCCTCTTCAGTCCAAACACTGTACATGCTGGGAACAGACGCCAATGCTATTTGCCCTGTGTATGACTATGGGAGCGCATAGTGACTCTTCTTACCAGAAAACTACTCTTGCTCATAGGACCAGAAACGGCATGAAACTCAACTCCATTTAGGACTGGGAAACAAACGGTAGCTCGCCTTACAAGAAACACACTCTGCTTTTGAGAAAGGAGCACTCTTCTACTCTACTGTGTTTCCTTTAGGCCCAGAACAGTCAGCTTGCTCAGAACAAAAGAACTGTGCTTCCTACACACAGGGGCCATATCTAGTTCAACTCTGCTTAGGAAACTGACAAGAACAGTAGCTCCTCTTCAGTCCAATACACTGTACATGCTGGGAACATATTCCAGTGCTATTTACCCTGTGTATGACAATGGGAGCGCAATAGTGACTCTAATTACCAGAAAACAACTCTTGCTCGTAGGACCAGAAACTGCATGGGATTCAACTCCATTTCTGACTGGGAAACAAACACTAGCTCGCCTTTAAAGAAACACACTCTGCTTTTGAGAAAAGAGCACTCTTCTACTCTACTGTGTTTCCTTGGGTTCTGAACACTGAGCTTGCTCAGAACAAAAGAACTGTGCTTCCTACACATGGGCCATATCTAGTTCAACTCTGCTTAGGAAACTGACAAGAACAGTAGCTCCTCTTCAGTCCAATACACTGTACTTGCTGGAAACAGACGCGAGTGCTATTTGCACTATGTATGGCAAAGGGAGCACAATAGTGACTTTCCTTACTAGCAAACAACTCTTGCTGGTAGGACCAAAAACTGCATGTAATTCAACTCTATTTAGGACTGGGAAACAAACGCTAGCTCGCCATACAAGAAACACACTCTGCTTTTGAGAAAAGAGCACTCTTCTACTCTACTGTGTTTCCTATAGGGCCAGGACAGTGAACTTGCTCAGAAAAAAAGAACTGTGCTTCCTACACACAGGGGCCATATCTAGTTATCTCTGCTTAGGAAATTGACAAGAACAGTAGCTCCTCTTCAGTCCAATACACTGTACTTGCTGGGAACAGATGCCAGTGCTATTTGCCCTGTGTATGTAAATTGGAGCGCAGTAGTGACTCCTCTTTACAGAAAACAACTCTTGCTCATACGACCAGAATCTGCATGTGATTCAACTCCATTTCTGACTGGAAAACAAACACTAGCTCGCCTTTCAAGAAACACAGTCTGCTTTTGAGAAAAGAGCACTCTTCTACTCTATTGTGGTTCCTATGGTGTCGCACAGTGAGCTTTCTCAGAACAAAAGAATTGTGCTTCTTATACACATGGGCCATATCTAATTCAACTCCTCTTAGGAAACTGAGAAGAACAGTAGCTCCTCTTCAGTCCAATACACTGTACTTCCTGGGAACAGACGCGAGTGCTATTTGTACTGTGTATGGCAATGGGAGCGCAATAGTGACTTTCCTTACCAGAAAACAACTCTTGCTCGTAGGACCAGAAACTGCATGTGATTCAACTCCACTTAGGACTGGGAAAGAACGCTAGCTGGCCTTACAAGAAACACACTCTGCTTTTGAGAAAAGAGCACTCTTCTACTCTACTGTGTTTGCTATAGGGCCAGAACAGTGAGCTTGCTCAGAACAAAAGAACTGTGCTTCCTACACACACGGGCCATATCTAGTTCAACTCTGGTTAGGAAACTGACAAGAACAGTAGATCCTCTTCAGTTCAAACACTGTACATGCTGGGAACAGACGCCAGTGCTATTTGCCCTGTGTATGACAATGGGAGCGCAATAGTGACTCTTCTTACCAGAAAATAACTCTTGCTCATAGGACCAGAAACTGCATGTAACTCAACTCCATTTAGGACTGGGAAACAAACGCTAGCTCGCCTTACAAGAAACACACTCTGCTTTTGAGAAAAGAGCACTCTTCTACTCTACTGTGTTTCCTATAGGCCCAGAAGAGTCAGCTTGCTCAGAACAAAAGAACTGTGCTTCCTACACACAGGGGCCATATCTAGTTCAACTCTGCTTAGGAAACTGACAAGAACAGTAGCTCCTCTTCAGTCCAATACACTGTACATGCTGGGAACAGATTCCAGTGGTATTTGCCCTGTGTATGACAATGGGAGCACAATAGTGACTCTTCTTACCAGAAAACAACCCTTGCTCATAGGACCAGAAACTGCATGGGATTCAACTCCATTTTTCACTGGAAAACAAACACTAGATCGCCTTTCAAGAAACACACTCTGCTTTTGAGAAAAGAGCACTCTTCTACTCTACTGTGTTTCCTATGGGTTCCGAACACTGAGCTTGCTCAGAAGAAAAGAACTGTGCTTCCTACACACGGGCCATATCTAGTTCAACTCTGCTTAGGAAACTGACAAGAACAGTAGCTCCTATTCAGTCCAATACACTGTACTTGCTGGAAACAGACACGAGTGCTATTTGCACTGTGTATGGCAAAGGGAGCACAATAGTGACTTTCCTTACTAGCAAACAACTCTTGCTGATAGGAACAAAAACTGCATGTGATTCAACTCCATTTAGGACTGGGAAACAAATGCTAGCTCGCCTTACAAGAAACACACTCTGCTTTTGAGAAAAGAGCACTCTTCTACTCTACTGTGTTTCCTATAGGGCCAGGACAGTGAACTTGCTCAGAAAAAAAGAACTGTGCTTCCTACACACACGGGCCATATCTAGTTCATCTCTGCTTAGGAAACTGACAAGAATAGTAGCTCCTCTCTGTCCAATACACTACATGCTGGGAACAGATGCCAGTGCTATTTGCCCTGTGTATGTAAATTGGAGCGCAATAGTGACTCTTCTTACCAGAAAACAACTCTTGCAAGTACGACCAGAATCTGCATGTGATTCAACTCCATTTAGGAGTGGGAAACCAACGCTAGCTCGCCTTACAAGAAACACACTCTGCTTTTGAGAAAAGAGCACTCTTCTACTCTACTGTGTTTCCTAAAGGGCCAGGACAGGGTACTTGCTCAGAAAAAAAGAACTGTGCTTCCTCCACACAGGTGCCATATCTAGTTCTTCTCTGCTTAGGAAACTGACAAGAACAGTAGCTCCTCTTCAGTCCAATACACTGTACTTGCTGGGAACAGACGCCAGTGCTATTTGCACTGTGTATGGCAATGGGAGCGCAATAGTGACTCTTCTTACCAGAAAACAACTTTTGCTCCTAGGACCAGAAACTGCATGTGATTCAACTCCATTTCTGACGGGGAAACAAACACTAACTCGCCTTTCAAGAAACACAGTCTGCTTTTGAGAAAAGAGCACTCTTCTACTCTACTGTGTTTCCTATGGTGTCCGCACAGTGAGCTTTCTCAGAACAAAAGAACTGTGCTTCCTACACACACGGGCCTTATCTAGTTCAACTCTGCTTAGGAAACTGACAAGAACAGTAGCTCCTATTCAGTCCAATACACTGTACTTCCTGGGAACAAACGCGAGTGCTATTTGCACTGTGTATGGCAATGGGAGCGCAATAGTGACTTTCCTTACCAGAAAACAACTCTTGCTTGTAGGACCAGAAACTGCATGTGATTCAACTCCATTTAAAACTGGGAAACAAACGCTAGCTTGCCTTACAAGAAACACACTCTGCTTTTTAGAAAAGAGCATTCTTCTACTCTACTGTGTTTCCTATAGGGCCAGAACAGTGAGCTTGTTCAGAACAAATGAACTGTGCTTCCTACACACACGGGCCATATCTAGTTCAACTCTGCTTAAGAAACTGACAAGAACAGTAGATCCTCTTCAGTCCAATACACTGTACATGCTGGGGACAGATGGCAGTGCTATTTGCCCTGTGTATGTAAATGGGAGCGCAATAGTGACTCTTCTTACCAGAAAACAACTCTTGCAAGTAGGACCAGAATCTGCATGTGATTCAACTCCATTTAGGAATGGAAAACAAACGCTAGCTCGCCTTACAAGAAACACACTCTGCTTTTGAGAAAAGAGCACTCTTCTACTCTACTGTGTTTCCTATGGGGTCCAAACAGTGAGCTTGCTCAGAACAAAAGAACTGTGCTTCCTACACACACGGCCATATCTAGTTCAATTCTGCTTAGGAGCCTGACAAGAACAGTAGCCTCTCTTCAGTCCAATACACTGTACATGCTGGGAACAGACGCCAGTGCGATTTGCCCTGTGTATGAACATGGGAGCGCAATAGTGACTCTTCTTACCAAAAAACAACTCTTGCTCATAGTACCAGAAACTGCATGTAACTCAACAACATTTAGGACTGGGAAACAAACGCTAGCTCGCCTTACAAGAAACACACTCTACTTTTGAGAAAAGAGCACTCTTCTACTCTACTGTGTTTCCTTTAGGGCCAGAACAGTCAGCTTGCTCAGAACAAAAGAACTGTGCTTCCTACACACAGTAACCATATCTTGTTCAACTCTGCTTAGGAAACTGACAAGAGTAGTAGATCCTGTTCAGTCCAATATACTGTACTTCCTGGGAACAGACGCCAGTGCTCTTTGCACTGTGTATAGCAATGGGAGCGCAATAGTGTCTCTTCTTACCAGAAAACAACTCTTGCTCCTTGGACCAGAAACTGCATGGGATTCAACTCCATTTCTGACTGGGAAACAAACGCTAGCTCGCCTTTCAAAAAACACACTCTGCTTTTGAGAAAAGAGCACTCTTCTACTCTACTGTGTTTCTTATGTAGTCCGAAGAGTGAGCTTGCTCAGAACAAAAGAACTGTGCTTCCTAAACACACGGGCCATATCTAGTTCAACTCTGCTTAGGAAACTGACAAGAACAGTAGCTCCTATTCAGTCCAATACACTGTACTTGCTGGACACAGACACGAGTGCTATTTGCACTGTGTATGGCAAAGGGAGCACAATAGTGACTTTCCTTACTAGCAAACAACTCTTGCTGGTACGAACAAAAACTGCATGTGATTCAACTCCATTTAGGACTGGGAAACAAATGCTAGCTCGCCTTACTAGAAACACACTCTGCTTTTGAGAAAAGAGCACTCTTCTACTCTACTGTGTTTCCTATAGGGCCAGGACAGTGAACTTGCTCAGAATAAAAGAACTGTGCTTCCTACACACACGGGACATATCTAGTTCATCTCTGCTTAGGAAACTGACAAGAATAGTAGCTCCTCTCTGTCCAATACACTACATGCTGGGAACAGATGAAAGTGCTATTTGCCCTGTGTATGTAAATTGGAGCACAATAGTGACTCTTCTTACCAGAAAACAACTCTTGCAAGTACGACCAGAATCTGCATGTGATTCAACTCCATTTAGGACTGGGAAAAAAACGCTAGCTAGCCTTACAAGAAACACACTCTGCTTTTGAGAAAAGGGCACTATTCTACTATACTGTGTTTCCTATGGTGTCCGCACAGTGAGCTTTCTCAGAAAAAAAGAACTGTGCTTTTACACACACGGGCCATATCTAGTTCAACTCCTCTTAGGAAACAAACAAGAACAGTAGCTCCTCTTCAGTCCAGTACACTGTACTTGCTGGGAACAGACGCGAGTGCTATTTGCACTATGTATGGTAATGTCAGCGCAATAGTGACTTTCCTTACCAGAAAACAACTCTTGCTCGTAGGACCAGAAACTGCATGTGATTCAACTCCTTTTAGGACTGGGACACAAATGCTAGCTTGCCTTACAAGAAACACACTCTGCTTTTGAGAAAAGAGCACTCTTCTACTCTACTTTGTTTCCTATAGGGCCAGAACAGTGAGCTTTCTCAGTACAAAAGAACTGTGCTTCCTACACACACGGGCCAAACTAGTTCAACTCTGCTAAGGAAACTGAGAAGAAAAGTAGCTCCTCTTAAGTCCAATACACTGTACTTGCTGGGAACAGACGCGAGTGCAATTTGCACTGTGTATGGCAATGGGAGCGCAATAGTGACATTCCTTACCAAAAAACAACTCTTGCTCATAGGACCAAAAACTGCATGTGATTCAACTACATTGAGAACTGGGAAATAAACGCTAGCTCGCCATACAAGAAACACACTCTGCTTTTGAGAAAAGAGCACTCTTCTACTCTTCTGTGTTTCCTATAGGGCCAGAACAGTGAGCCTGCTGAGAACAAAAAAACTGTGCTTCCTACACACACGGGCCATATCTAGTTCAACTCTGCTTAGGAAACTGACAAGAACAGTAGATCCTCTTCAATCCAATACACTGTAAATGCTGTGAACAGACGCCAGTGCTATTTGCCCTGTGTATGACAATGGGAGCGCAAAAGTGACTCTTCTTACCAGAAAACAACTCTTGCTCGTAGGACCAGAAACTGCATGTGATTCAACTCCATTTAGGACTGGGAAAAAAACGCTAGCTAGCTTTACAAGAAACACACTCTGCTTTTGAGAAAAGAGCACTCTTCTACTCTACTGTGTTTCCTATAGGGTCCGAACAGTGAGCTTGCTGAGAACAAACAAACTGTGCTTCCCACACACACGGGCCATATCTAGATCAACTCTGCTTAGGAAACTGACAAGAACATTAGATCCTCTTCAGTCCAATACACTGTACTTGCTGGAAACAGACGCGAGGGCTATTTGCACTGTGTATGGCAAAGGGAGCACAATAGTGACTCTTCTTACCAGAAAACAACTCTTGCTCGTAGGACCAGAAACTGCATGTGTATTTCAACTCCATTTAGGACTGGGAAACAAACGCTAGCTCGCCTTATAAGAAACACACTCTGCTTTTGAGAAAAGAGCACTCTTCTACTCTACTGTGTTTCTTATGGGGTTCGAACAGTGAGCTTGCTCAGAACAAAAGAACTGTGCTTCCTACACACACGGGCCATATCTAGTTCAACTCTGCTTAGAAACTGACAAGAACAGTTGCTCCTCTTCAGTCCAATACACTGTACTTGCTGGGAAAAGACGTGAGTGCTATTTGTACTGTATACAAAATAAGTGCACAATAGTGAATCTTCTTACCAGAAAACAACTCTTGCTCTTAGGACCAGAAACTGCATTTGATTCAATCCACTTAGGACTGGGAAACAAACGCTAGCTCGCCTTACAAGAAACACTCTCTGCTTTTGAGTATAGGGCACACATCTACTCCACTGTGTTTTCTATGGGGTCCAAACAGTGAGCTTGCTCAGAAAAAAAGAACTGTGCTTCCTACACACACGGGTCATATCTAGTTCAACTCTGCTTAGGAAACTGACAAGAACAGTAGCTCCTCTTCAGTCCAATACACTGTATTTGCTGGGAACAGATGCGACTGCTATTTGCACTGTGTATGGCAATGGGAGCGCAATAGTGACTCTTCTTATCAGAAAACAACTATTGCTCGTAGGACCGGAAACTGCATGAGATTCAACTCGAATTCTGACTGGGAAACAAACACTAGCTCGCCTTACAAGAAACACACTCTGCTTTTGAGAAAAGAGCACTCTTCTACTCTACTTTGTTTCCTATGGGATCCGAACAGTGAGCTTGCTCAGAACAAAAGAACTGTGCCTTCTACACACACGGGCCATATCTAGTTCAACTCTGCTTAGGAAACTGACAAGAACATTAGCTCCTCTTCAGTCCAATACACTGTACTTGCTGGGAACAGACGACAGTGCTATTTGCACTGCGTATGACAATGAGAGCGCAATAGTGACTCTTCTTACCAGAAAACAACTCTTGCTTGTAGGACCAGAAACTGCATGGGATTCAACTCCATTTCTGACTGGGAAACAAACACTAGCTCGCCTGTCAAGAAACACAATCTGCTTTTGAGAAAAGAGCACTCTTCTACTCTACTGTGTTTCCTATGGTGTCCGCACAGTGAGCTTTCTCAGAACAAAGACCTGTGCTTCCTACACACACGGGCCATATCTAGTTCAACTCCTCTTAGGAAACATAGAAGAACAGTAGCTCCTCTTCAGTCCAATAGACAGTACTTCCTGGGAACAGACGCGAGTGCTACTTGCACTATGTATGGCAATGGCAGCGCAATAGTGACTTTCCTTACCAGAAAACAACTCTTACTCATAGGACCAGAAACTGCATGTGATTCAACTCCATTTAGGACTGGGACACAAACGCTAGCTTTACCTTACAAGAAACACACTCTGCTTTTGAGAAAAGAGCACTCTTCTACTCTACTGTGTTTCCTATAGGGCCAGGACAGTGAACTTGCTCAGAAAAAAAGAACTGTGATTCCTAAACACAGGGGCCATATCTAGTTCATCTCTGCTTAGGAAATTGACAAGAACAGTAGCTCCTCTTCAGTCCAATACACTGTACTTGCTGGGAACAGATGCCAGTGCTATTTGCCCTGTGTATGTAAATTGGAGCGCAATAGTGACTCTTCTTTACAGAAAACAACTCTTGCTCGTACGACCAGAATCTGCATGTGATTCAACACCATTTCTGACTGGAAAACAAACACTAGCTCGCCTTTCAAGAAACATAGTCTGCTTTTGAGAAAAGAGCACTCTTCTACTCCATTGTGGTTCCTATGGTGTCGCACAGTGAGCTTTCTCAGAACAAAAGAACTGTGCTTCTTATACACATGGGCCATATCTAGTTCAACTCCTCTTAGGAAAATGAGAAGAACAGTAGCTCCTCCTCAGTCCAATACACTGTACTTCCTGGGAACAGACGCGAGTGCTATTTGTACTGTGTATGGCAATGGGAGCACAATAGTGACTTTCCTTACCAGAAAACAATTCTTGCTCGTAGGACCAGAAACTGCATGTGAATCAACTCCATTTAGGACTGGGAAACAACGCTAGCTTGCCTTACAAGAAACACACTCTGCTTTTGATAAAAGAGCACTCTTCTACTCTACTGTGTTTTCTTTAGGCCCAGAACTGTCAGCTTACTCAGAACAAAAGAACTGTGCTTCCTACACACAGGGGCCATATCTAGTTCAACTCTGCTTAGGAAACTTACAAGAACAGTAGATCCTCTTCAGTTCAAACACTGTACATGCTGGGAACAGACGCCAGTGCTATTTGCCCTGTGTATGACAATGGGAGCGCAATAGTGACTCTTCTTACCAGAAAACAACTCTTGCTCATAGGAACAAAAACTGCATGTAACTCAACTCCATTTAGGACTGGGAAACAAACGCTAGCTCGCCTTACAAGAAACACACTCTGCTTTTGAGAAAAGAGCACTCTTCTACTCTACTGTGTTTCCTTTAGGCCCAGAACTGTCAGCTTACTCAGAACAAAAGAACTGTGCTTCCTACACACAGGGGCCATATCTAGTTCAACTCTGCTTAGGAAACTGACAAGAACAGTAGCTCCTCTTCAGTCCAATACACTGTACATGCTGGGAACAGATTCCAGTGCTATTTGCCCTGTGTATAACAATGGGAGCGCAATAGTGACTCTTCTTACCAGAAAACAACCCTTGCTCATAGGACCAGAAACTGCATGGGATTGAACTCCATTTCTCACTGGGAAACAAACACTAGATCGCCTTTCAAGAAACACACTCTGCTTTTGAGAAAAGAGCACTCTTCTACTCTACTGTGTTTCCTATGGGTTCCGAACACTGAGCTTGCTCAGAAGAAAAGAACTGTGCTTCCTACACACGGGCCATATCTAGTTCAACTCTGCTTAGGAAACTGACAAGAACAGTAGCTCCTATTCAGTCCAATACACTGTACTTGCTGGAAACAGACACGAGTGCTATTTGCACTGTGTATGGCAAAGGGAGCACAATAGTGACTTTCCTTACTAGCAAACAACTCTTGCTGGTACGAACAAAAACTGCATGTGATTCAACTCCATTTAGGACTGGGAAACAAATGCTAGCTCGCCTTACAAGAAACACACTCTGCTTTTGAGAAAAGAGCACTCTTCTACTCTACTGTGTTTCCTGTAGGGCCAGAACAGTGAACTTGCTCAGAAAAAAAGAACTGTGCTTCCTACACACACAGGCTATATCTTGTTCATCTCTGCTTAGGAAACTGACAAGAATAGTAGCTCCTCTCTGTCCAATACACTACATGCTGGGAACAGATGCCAGTGCTATTTGCCCTGTGTATGTAAATTGGAGCGCAATAGTGACTCTTCTTACCAGAAAACAACTCTTGCAAGTACGAACAGAATCTGCATGTGATTCAACTCCATTTAGGAGGGGGAAACCAACGCTAGCTCGCCTTACAAGAAACACACTCTGCTTTTGAGAAAAGAGCACTCCTCTACTCTACTGTGTTTCCTATAGGGCCAGGACAGGGAACTTGCTCAGAAAAAAAGAATTGTGCTTCCTACACACAGGTGCAATATCTAGTTCATCTCTGCTTAGGAAACTGACAAGAACAGTACCTCCTCTTCAGTCCAATACACTGTACTTGCTGGGAACAGACGCCAGTGCTATTTGCACTGTGTATGGCAATGGGAGCGCAATAGTGACTCTTCTTACCAGAAAACAACTTTTGCTCGTAGGACCAGAAACTGCATGTGATTCAACTCCATTTCTGACTGGGAAACAACCACTAACTCGCCTTTCAAGAAACACAGTCTGCTTTTGAGAAAAGAGCACTCTTCTACTCTACTGTGTTTCCTATGGTGTCCGCACAGTGAGCTTGCTCAGAACAAAAGAACTGTGCTTCCTACACACACGGGCCATATCTAGTTCAACTCTGCTTAGGAAACTGACAAGAACAGTAGATCCTCTTCAGTCCAATACACTGTACATGCTGGGGACAGTTGGCAGTGCTATTTGCCCTGTGTATGTAAATGGGAGCGCAATAGTGACTCTTCTTACTAGAAAACAACTCTTGCAAGAAGGACCAGAATCTGCATGTGATTCAACTCCATTTAGGACTGGAAAACAAACGCTAGCTCGCCTTACAAGAAACACACTCTGCTTTTGAGAAAAGGGCACTTTTCTACTCTACTGTGTTTCCTATGGGGTCCGAACAGTGAGCTTGCTCAGAACAAAAGAACTGTGCTTCCTACACACAGGGCCATATCTAGTTCAATTCTGCTTAGGAACCTGACAAGAACAGTAGCCTGTCTTCAGTCCAATACACTGTACATGCTGGGAACAGACGCCAGTGCGATTTGCCCTGTGTATGACAATGGGAGCGCAATAGTGACTCTTCTTACCAAAAAACAACTCTTGCTCATAGGACCAGAAACTGCATGTAACTCAACTCCATTTAGGACTGGGAAACAAACGCTAGCTCGCCTTACAATAAACACACTCTGCTTTTGAGAAAAAAGCACTCTTCTACTCTACTGTGTTTCCTTTAGGGCCAGAACAGTCAGCTTGCTCAGAACAAAAGAACTGTGCTTCCTACACACAGTAACCATATCTAGTTCAACTCTGCTTAGGAAACTGACAAGAATAGTAGATCCTATTCAGTCCAATATACTGTACTTGCTGGGAACAGACGCCAGTGCTCTTTGCACTGTGTATAGCAATGGGAGCACAATAGTGTCTCTTCTTAACAGAAAACAACTCTTGCTCCTTGGACCAGAAACTTCATGGGATTCAACTCCATTTCTGACTGGGAGACAAACGCTAGCTCGCCTTTCAAAAAACACACTCTGCTTTTGAGAAAAGAGCACTCTTCTACTCTACTGTGTTTCCTATGGAGTCCGAAGAGTGAGCTTGCTCAGAACAAAAGAACTGTGCTTCCTAAACACACGGGCCATATCTAGTTCAACTCTGCATAGGAAACTGACAAGAACAGTAGCTCCTATTCAGTCCAATACACTGTACTTGCTGGGAACAGACGGGAGTGCTATTTGCACTATGTATGGCAATGGGAGCTCAAGAGTGACTTTCCTTACCAGAATACAATTCTTGCTCGTAGGAGCAGAAACTGCATGTGATTCAACTCCATTTCGGATTGGGAAAAAAAGGCTAGCTCGTCTTACAAGAAACACACTCTGCTTTTGAGAAAACAGCACTCTTCTACTTTACTGTGTTTCCTATAAGGCCAGGACAGTGAACTTGCTCAGAAAAAAAGAACTGTGCTTCCAACACACAGGGGCCATATCTAGTTCATCTCTGCTTAGGAAACTGACAAGAACAGTAGCTCCTCTTCAGTCCAATACACTGTACTTGCTGGGAACAGACGCCAGTGCTATTTGCACTGTGTATGGCAATGGGAGCGCAATAGTGACTCTTCTTACCAGAAAACAACTTTTGCTTGTAGGACCAGAAAGTGCATGTGATTCAACTCCATTTCTGACTGGGAAACAAACACTAGCTCACCTGTCAAGGAACACACTCTGCTTTTGAGAAGAGAGCACTATTCTACTCTACTGTATTTCCTAGGGTGTCCGCACAGTGAGCTTTCTCAGAACAAAAGAACTGTGCTTCTTACACACACGGGCCATATCTAGTTCAACTCTGCATAGGAAACTGACAAGAACAGTAGCTCCTATTTAGTCCAATACACTGTACTTGCTGGGAACAGACGGGAGTGCTATTTGCCCTGTGTATGACAATGGGAGCGCAATAGTGACTCTTCTTACCAAAAAACAACTCTTGCTCATAGGACCAGAAACTGCATGTAACTCAACTCCATTTAGGACTGGGAAACAAACGCTAGCTCGCCTTACAATAAACACACTCTGCTTTTGAGAAAAAAGCACTCTTCTACTCTACTGTGTTTCCTATAGGGCCAGAACATGAGCTTGCTCAGAACAAAAGAACTGTGCTTCCTACACACACGGGCCAAACTAGTTCAACTCTGCTAAGGAAACTGAGAAGAAAAGTAGCTCCTCTTAAGTCCAATACACTGTACTTGCTGGGAACAGACTCGAGTGCAATTTGCACTGTGTATGGCAATGGGAGCGCAATAGTGACATTCCTTACCAGAAAACAACTCTTGCTCATAGGACCAAAAACTGCATGAGATTCAACTACATTGAGAACTGGGAAATAAACGCTAGCTAGCCATACAAGAAACACACTCTGCTTTTGAGAAAAGAGCACTCTTCTACTCTTCTGTGTTTCCTATAGGGCCAGAACAGTGAGCTTGCTGAGAACAAAAAAACTGTGCTTCTTACACACACGGGCCATATCTAGTTCATCTCTGCTTAGGAACCTGACAAGAACAGTAGATCCTCTTCAATCCAATACACTGTAAATGCTGTGAACAGACGCCAGTGCTATTTGCCCTGTGTATGACAATGGGAGCGCAAAAGTGACTCTTCTTACCAGAAAACAACTCTTGCTCGTAGGACCAGAAACTGCATGTGATTCAACTCCATTTAGGACTGGGAAAAAAACGCTAGCTAGCCTTACAAGAAACACACTCTGCTTTTGAGAAAAGAGCACTCTTCTACTCTACTGTGTTTCCTATAGGGTTCGAACAGTGAGCTTGCTGAGAACAAACAAACTGTGCTTCCTACACACACGGGCCATATCAAGATCAACTCTGCTTAGGAAACTGACAAGAACATTAGATCCTCTTCAGTCCAATACACTGTACTTGCTGGGAACAGACGCGAGGGCTATTTGCACTGTGTATGGCAAAGGGAGCACAATAGTGACTCTTCTTACCAGAAAACAACTCTTGCTCGTAGGACCAGAAACTGCATGTGTATTTCAACTCCATTTAGGACTGGGAAACAAACGCTAGCTCGCCTTATAAGAAACACACTCTGCTTTTGAGAAAAGAGCACTCTTCTACTCTACTGTGTTTCCTATGGGGTTTGAACAGTGAGCTTGCTCAGAACAAAAGAACTGTGCTTCCTACACACACGGGCCATATCTAGTTCAACTCTGCTTAGAAACTGACAAGAACAGTTGCTCCTCTTCAGTCCAATACACTGTACTTGCTGGGAAAAGACGTGAGTGCTATTTGTACTGTATACAGCATTAAGTGCACAATAGTGAATCTTCTTACCAGAAAACAACTCTTGCTCTTAGGACCAGAAACTGCATTTGATTCAATCCACTTAGGACTGGGAAACAAACGCTAGCTCGCCTTACAAGAAACACGCTCTGCTTTTGAGAATAGGGCACACATCTACTCCACTGTGTTTTCTATGGGGTCCAAACAGTGAGCTTGCTCAGAAAAAAGAACTGTGCTTCCTACACACACGGGTCATATCTAGTTCAACTCTGCTTAGGAAACTGACAAGAACAGTAGCTCCTCTTCAGTCCAATACACTGTATTTGCTGGGAACAGAAGCGACTGCTATTTGCACTGTGTATGGCAATGGGAGCACAATAGTGACTCTTCTTATCAGAAAACAACTCTTGCTCGTAGGACCGGAAACTGCATGGGATTCAACTCGAATTCTAACTGGGAAACAAACACTAGCTCGCCTTACAAGAAACACACTCTGCTTTTGAGAAAAGAGCACTCTTCTACTCTACTTTGTTTCCTATGGGATCCGAACAGTGAGCTTGCTCAGAACAAAAGAACTGTGCCTCCTACACACACGGGCCATATCTAGTTCAACTCTGCTTAGGAAACTGACAAGAACAGTAGCTCCTCTTCAGTCCAATACACTGTACTTGCTGGGAACAGACGCCAGTGCTATTTGCACTGTGTATGACAATGAGAGCGCAATAGTGACTCTTCTTACCAGAAAACAACTCTTGCTCGTAGGACCAGAAACTGCATGGGATTCAACTCCATTTAGGACTGTGAAAAAAACGCTAGCTCGCCTTACAAGAAACACACTCTGCTTTGGAGAAAAGAGCACTCTTCTACTCTACTCTGTTTTCTATGGGGTCCAAACAGAGAACATGCTCAGAACAGAAGAACTGTGCTTCCTACACCCGGGCCATATCTAGTTCAACTCTTCTTAGGAAACTGACAAGAACAGTAGATCCTCTTCAGTCCAATACACTGTACTTGCTGGGAACAGATGCCAGTGCTATTTGCCCTGTGTATGTAAATTGGAGCGCAATAGTGACTCTTCTTTACAGAAAACAACTCTTGCTCGTACGACCAGAATCTGCATGTGATTCAACTCCATTTCTGACTGGAAAACAAACACTAGCTCTCCTTTCAAGAAACACAGTCTGCTTTTGAGAAAAGTACACTCTTCTACTCTACTGTGTTTCCTATGGTGTCCGCACAGTGAGCTTTCTCAGAACAAAAGAACTGTGCTTCCTACACACACGGGCCATATCTAGTTCAACTCTGCTTAGGAAACTGACAAGAACAGTAGCTCCTATTCAGTCCAATACACTGTACTTCCTGGGAACAAACGCGAGTGCTATTTGCACTGTGTATGGCAATGGGAGCACAATAGTGACTTTCCTTACCAGAAAACAACTCTTGCTTGTAGGACCAGAAACTGCATGTGATTCAACTCCATTTAAAACTGGGAAACAAACGCTAGCTTGCCTTACAAGAAACACACTCTGCTTTTTAGAAAAGAGCATTCTTCTACTCTACTGTGTTTCCTATAGGGCCAGAACAGTGAGCTTGCTCAGAACAAAAGAACTGTGCTTCCTACACACACGGGCCATATCTAGTTCAACTCTGCTTAGGAAACTGACAAGAACAGTAGATCCTCTTCAGTCCAATACACTGTACATGCTGGGGACAGATGGCAGTGCTATTTGCCCTGTGTATGTAAATGGGAGCGCAATAGTGACTCTTCTTACCAGAAAACAACTCTTGCAAGTAGGACCAGAATCTGCATGTGATTCAACTCCAATTAGGAATGGAAAACAAACGCTAGCTCGCCTTTCAAGAAACACAGTCTGCTTTTGAGAAAAGAGCGCTCTTCTACTCTATTGTGGTTCCTATGGTGTCGCACAGTGAGCTTTCTCAGAACAAAAGAACTGTGCTTCTTATACACATGGGCCATATCTACTTCAACTCCTCTTAGGAAACTGAGAAGAACAGTAGCTCCTCTTCAGTCCAATACACTGTACTTCCTGGGAACAGACGCGAGTGCTATTTGTACTGTGTATGGCAATGGGAGCGCAATAGTGACTTTCCTTAGCAGAAAACAACTCTTGCTCGTAGGACCAGAAACTGCATGGGATTCAACTCCATTTAGGACTGGGAAACAACGCTAGCTTGCCTTACAAGAAACACACTCTGCTTTTGATAAAAGAGCACTCTTCTACTCTACTGTGTTTCCTAAAGGGCCAGAACAGTGAGCTTGCTCAGAACAAAAGAACTGTGCTTCCTACACACACGGGCCATATCTAGTTCAACTCTGGTTAGGAAACTGACAAGAACAGTAGATCCTCTTCAGTCCAAACACTGTACATGCTGGGAACAGACGCCAGTGCTATTTGCCCTGTGTATGACAATGGGAGCGCAATAGTGACTCTTCTTACCAGAAAACAACTCTTGCTCATAGGACCAGAAACTGCATGTAACTCAACTCCATTTAGGACTGGGAAACAAACGCTAGCTCGCCTTACAAGAAACACACTCTGCTTTTGAGAAAAGAGCACTCTTCTACTCTACTGTGTTTCCTTTAGGACCAGAACAGTCAGCTTGCTCAGAACAAAAGAACTGTGCTTCCTACACACAGGGGCCATATCTAGTTCAACTCTGCTTAGGAAACTGACAAGAACAGTAGCTCCTCTTCAGTCCAATACACTGTAAATGCTGGGAACAGATTCCAGTGCTATTTGCCCTGTGTATGACAATGGGAGCACAATAGTGACTCTTCTTACCAGAAAACAACCCTTGCTCATAGGACCAGAAACTGCATGGGATTCAACTCCATTTCTGACTGGGAAACAAACACTAGATCGCCTTTCAAGAAACACACTCTGCTTTTGAGAAAAGAGCACTCTTCTACTCTACTGTGTTTCCTATGGGTTCCGAACACTGAGCTTGCTCAGAAGAAAAGAACTGTGCTTCCTACACACGGGCCATATCTAGTTCAACTCTGCTTAGGAAACTGACAAGAACAGTAGCTCCTATTCAGTCCAATACACTGTACTTGCTAGAAACAGACACGAGTGCTATTTGCACTGTGTAAGGCAAAGGGAGCACAATAGTGACTTTCCTTACTAGCAAACAACTCTTGTTGGTACGAACAAAAACTGCATGTGATTCAACTCCATTTAGTACTGGGAAACAAATGCTAGCTCGCCTTACAAGAAACACACTCTGCTTTTGAGAAAAGAGCACTCTTCTACTCTACTGTGTTTCCTATAGGGCCAGGACAGTGAACTTGCTCAGAAAAAAAAAACTGTGCTTCCTACACACGGGCCATATCTAGTTCATCTCTGCTTAGGAAACTGACAAGAATAGTAGCTCCTCTCTGTCCTATACACTACATGCTGGGAACAGATGCCAGTGCTATTTGCCCTGTGTATGTAAATTGGAGCGCAATAGTGACTCTTCTTACCAGAAAACAACTCTTGCAAGTACGACCAGAATCTGCATGTGATTCAACTCCATTTTGGAGTGGGAAACCAACGCTAGCTCGCCTTACAAGAAACACACTCTGCTTTTGAGAAAAAAGCACTCTTCTACTCTACTGTGTTTCCTATAGGGCCAGGACAGGGAACTTGCTCAGAAAAAAAGAACTGTGCTTCCTACACACAGGTGCCATATCTAGTTCATCTCTGCTTAGGAAACTGACAAGAACAGTAGCTCCTCTTCAGTCCAATACACTGTACTTGCTGGGAACAGACGCGAGTGCTATTTGCACTGTGTATGGCAATCAGAGCGCAATAGTGACTCTTCTTACCAGAAAACAACTTTTGCTTGTAGGACCAGAAACTGCATGTGATTCAACTCCATTTCTGACTGGGAAACAAACACTAACTCGCCTTTCAAGAAACACAGTCTGCTTTTGAGAAAAGAGCACTCTTCTACTCTACTGTGTTTCCTATGGTGTCCGCACAGTGAGCTTTCTCAGAACAAAAGAACTGTGCTTCCTACACACACGGGCCATATCTAGATCAACTCTGCTTAGGAAACTGACAAGAACAGTAGCTCCTATTCAGTCCAATACACTGTACTTCGTGGGAACAAACGCGAGTGCTATTTGCACTGTGTATGGCAATGGGAGCGCAATAGTGACTTTCCTTACCAGAAAACAACTCTTGCTTGTAGGACCAGAAACTGCATGTGATTCAACTCCATTTAAAACTGGGAAACAAACGCTAGCTTGCCTTACAAGAAACACACTCTGCTTTTTAGAAAAGAGCATTCTTCTACTCTACTGTGTTTCCTATAGGGCCAGAACAGTGAGCTTGCTCAGAACAAAAGAACTGTGCTTCCTACACACACCGACTATATTTAGTTTAACTCTGCTTAGGAAACTGACAAGAACAGTAGCTCCTCTTCAGTCCAATACACTGTACATGCTGGGGACAGATGGCAGTGCTATTTGCCCTGTGTATGTAAATGGGAGCGCAATAGTGACTCTTCTTACCAGAAAACAACTCTTGCAAGTAGAACCAGAATCTGCATGTGATTCAACTCCATTTAGGACTGGAAAACAAACGCTAGCTCGCCTTACAAGAAACACAGTCTGCTTTTGAGAAAAGAGCACTCTTCTACTCTACTGTGTTTCCTATGGGGTCCGAACAGTGAGCTTGCTCAGAACAAAAGAACTGTGCTTCCTACACACACGGCCATATCTAGTTCATTTCTGCTTAGGAACCTGACAAGAACAGTAGCCTCTCTTCAGTCCAATACACTGTACATGCTGGGAACAGACGCCAGTGCGATTTGCCCTGTGTATGACAATGGGAGCGCAATAGTGACTCTTCTTACCAAAAAACAACTCTTGCTCATAGGACCAGAAACTGCATGTAACTCAACTCCATTTAGGACTGGGAAACAAACGCTAGCTCGCCTTACAAGAAACACACTCTGCTTTTGAGAAAAAAGCACTCTTCTACTCTACTGTGTTTCCATTAGGGCCAGAACAGTGAGCTTGCTCAGAACAAAAGAACTGTGCTTCCTACACACAGTAACCATATCTAGTTCAACTCTGCTTAGGAAACTGACAAGAATAGTAGATCCTATTCAGTCCAATATACTGTACTTGCTGGGAACAGACGCCAGTGCTGTTTGCACTGTGTATAGCAATGGGAGCACAATAGTGTCTCTTCTTACCAGAAAACAACTCTTGCTCCTTTGACCAGAAACTGCATGGGATTCAACTCCATTTCTGACTGGGAAACAAACGCTAGCTCGCCTTTCAAAAAACACACTCTGCTTTTGAGAAAAGAGCACTCTTCTACTCTACTGTGTTTCCTATGGAGTCCGAAGAGTGAGCTTGCTCAGAACAAAAGAATTGTGCTTCCCAAACACACGGGCCATATCTAGTTCAACTCTGCTTAGGAAACTGACAAGAACATTAGATCCTCTTCAGTCCAATACACTGTACTTGCTGGGAACAGACGCGAGGGCTATTTGCACTGTGTATGGCAAAGGGAGGGCAATAGTGACTCTTCTTACCAGAAAACAACTCTTGCTCGTAGGACCAGAAACTGCATGTGTATTTCAACTCCATTTAGGACTGGGAAACAAACGCTAGCTCGCCTTATAAGAAACACACTTTGCTTTTGAGAAAAGAGCACTCTTCTACTCTACTGTGTTTCCTATGGGGTTCGAACAGTGAGCTTGCTCAAAACAAAAGAACTGTGCTTCCTACACACACGGGCCATATCTAGTTCAACTCTGCTTAGAAACTGACAAGAACAGTTGCTCCTCTTCAGTCCAATACACTGTACTTGCTGGGAAAAGACGCGAGTGCTATTTGCACTGTATACAGCAATAAGTGCACAATAGTGAATCTTCTTACCAGAAAACAACTCTTGCTCTTAGGACCAGAAACTGCATTTGATTCAATCCACTTAGGACTGGGAAACAAACGCTAGCTCGCCTTACAAGAAACACGCTCTGCTTTTGAGAATAGGGCACACATCTACTCCACTGTGTTTTCTATGGGGTCCAAACAGTGAGCTTGCTCAGAAAAAAAGAACTGTGCTTCCTACACACACGGGCCATATCTAGTTCATCTCTGCTTAGGAACCTGACAAGAACAGTTGATCCTCTTCAGTCCAATACACTGTACATGCTGTGAACAGACGACAGTGCTATTTGCCCATGTGTATGACAATGGGAGCACAAAAGTGACTCTTCTTACCAGAAAACAACTCTTGCTCGTAGGACCAGAAACTGCATGTGATTCAACTCCATTTAGGACTGGGAAAAAAACGCTAGCTAGCCTTACAAGAAACACACTCTGCTTTTGAGAAAAGAGCACTCTTCTACTCTACTGTGTTTCCTATGGGGTTCGAACAGTGAGCTTGCTCAGAACAAAAGAACTGTGCTTCCTACACACACGGGCCATATCTAGTTCAACTCTGCTTAGAAACTGACAAGATCTGTTGCTCCTCTTCAGTCCAATACACTGTACTTGCTGGGAACAGATGCGAGTGCTATTTGTACTGTATACAGCAATAAGTGCACAATAGTGAATCTTCTTACCAGAAAACAACTCTTGCTCTTAGGACCAGAAAGTGCATTTGATTCAATCCACTTAGGACTGGGAAACAAACGCTAGCTCGCCTTACAAGAAACACGCTCTGCTTTTGAGAATAGGGCACACATCTACTCCACTGTGTTTTCTATGGGGTTCAAACAGTGAGCTTGCTCAGAAAAAAAGAACTGTGCTTCCTACACACACGGGCCAAACTAGTTCAACTCTGCTTAGGAAACTGAGAAGAAAAGTAGCTCCTCTTCAGTCCAATACACTGTACTTGCTGGGAACAGACGCGAGTGCAATTTGCACTGTGTATGGCAATGGGAGCGCAATAGTGACATTCCTTACCAGAAAACAATTCTTGCTCATAGGACCAAAAACTGCATGTGATTCAACTACATTGAGAACTGGGAAATAAACGCTAGCTCGCCTTACAAGAAACACACTCTGCTTTTGAGAAAAGAGCACTCTTCTACTCTTCTGTGTTTCCTATAGGGCCAGAACAGTGAACTTGCTCAGAAAAAAAGAACTGTGCTTCCTACACACAGGGGCCATATCTAGTTCATCTCTGCTTAGGAAACTGACAAGAACAGTAGCTCCTCTTCAGTCCAATACACTGTACTTGCTGGGAACAGACGCCAGTGCTATTTGCACTGTGTATGGCAATGGGAGCGCAATAGTGACTCTTCTAACCAGAAAACAACTTTTACTCGTAGGACCAGAAAGTGCATGTGATTCAACTCCATTTCTGACTGGGAAAGAAACACTAGCTCGCCTGTCAAGGAACACAATCTGCTTTTGAGAAAAGAGCACTCTTCTACTCTACTGTGTTTCCTATGGTGTCCGCACAGTGAGCTTTCTCAGAACAAAAGAACTGTGCTTCTTACACACACGGGCCATATCTAGTTCAACTCCTCTTAGGAAACATAGAAGAACAGTAGCTCCTCTTCAGTCCAATACACTGTACTTCCTTGGAACAGACGCGAGTGCTACTTGCACTATGTATGGCAATGGCAGCGCAATAGTGACTTTCCTTACCAGAAAATAACTCTTGCTCGTAGGACCAGAAGCTGCATGTGATTCAACTCCATTTAGGACTGGGACACAAATGCTAGCTTGCCTTACAAGAAAAACACTCTGCTTTTGAGAAAAGAGCACTCTTTTACTCTACTGTGCTTCCTATAGGGCCAGAACAGTGAGCTTTCTCAGAACAAAAGAACTGTGCTTCCTAAACACACGGGCCAAACTAGTTCAACTCTGCTAAGGAAACTGAGAAGAAAAGTAGCTCCTCTTAAGTCCAATACACTGTACTTGCTGGGAACAGACGCGAGTGCAATTTGCACTGTGTATGGCAATGGGAGCGCAATAGTGACATTCCTTACCAGAAAACAACTCTTGCTCATAGGACCAAAAACTGCATGTGATTCAACTACATTACTACATTGAGAACTGGGAAATAAACGCTAGCTCGCCTTACAAGAAACACACTCTGCATTTGAGAAAAGAGCACTCTTCTACTCTTCTGTGTTTCCTATAGGGCCAAAACAGTGAGCTTGCTGAGAACAAAAAAACTGTGCTTCCTACACACACGGGCCATATCTAGTTCATCTCTGCTTAGGAACCTGACAAGAACAGTTGATCCTCTTCAGTCCAATACACTGTACATGCTGTGAACAGACGACAGTGCTATTTGCCCATGTGTATGACAATGGGAGCACAAAAGTGACTCTTCTTACCAGAAAACAACTCTTGCTCGTAGGACCAGAAACTGCATGTGATTCAACTCCATTTAGGACTGGGAAAAAAACGCTAGCTAGCCTTACAAGAAACACACTCTGCTTTTGAGAAAAGAGCACTCTTCTATTCTACTGTGTTTCCTATAGGGTCCGAACAGTGAGCTTGCTGAGAACAAACAAACTGTGCTTCCTACACACACGGGCCATATCTAGATCAACTCTGCTTAAGAAACTGACAAGAACAGTAGATCCTCTTCAGTCCAATGCACTGAACTTGCTGGGAACAGACGCGAGGGCTATTTGCACTGTGTATGGCAAAGGTAGCACAATAGTGATTCTTCTTATCAGAAAACAACTCTTGCTCTTAGGACCGGAAACTGCATGGGATTCAACTCGAATTCTAACTGGGAAACAAACACTAGCTCGCCTTACAAGAAACACACTCTGCTTTTGAGAAAAGAGCATTCTTCTACTCTACTGTGTTTCCTATGGGATCCGAACAGTGAGCTTGCTCAGAACAAAAGAACTGTGCCTCCTACACACACGGGCCATATCTAGTTCTACTCTGCTTAGGAAACTGACAAGAACATTAGCTCCTCTTCAGTCCAATACAATGTACTTGATGGGAACAGACACCAGTGCTATTTGCACTGTGTATGACAATGAGAGCAAAATAGTGACTCTTCTTACCAGAAAACAACTCTTGCTCGTAGGACCAGAAACTGCATGGGATTCAACTCCATTTAGGACTGTGAAAAAAACGCTAGCTCGCCTTACAAGAAACACACTCTGCTTTGGAGAAAAGAACACTCTTCTACTCTACTGTGTTTCCTATGGGGTCCAAACAGAGAACTAGCTCAGAACAGAAGAACTGTGCTTCCTACACCCGGGCCATATCTAGTTCAACTCTGCTTAGGAAACTGACAAGAACAGTAGATCCTCTTCAGTCCAATACACTGTACTTGCTGGGAACAGATGCCAGTGCTATTTGCACTGTGTATGACAATGGGAGCGCAATAGTGACTCTTCTTACCAGAAAACAACTCTTGCTTGTAGGACCAGAAACGGCATGTGATTCAACTCCATTTAGGACTGGGAAACAAATGCTAGCTCGCCTTACAAGAAACACAATCTGCTTTTGAAAAAAGAGCACTCTTCTACTCTACTGTGTTTCCTATGGTGTCCGCACAGTGAGCTTTCTCAGAACAAAAGACCTGTGCTTCCTACACACACGGGCCATATCTAGTTCAACTCCTCTTAGGAAACATAGAAGAACAGTAGCTCCTCTTCAGTCCAATAGACAGTACTTCCTGGGAACAGACGAGAGTGCTACTTGCACTATGTATGGCAATGGCAGCGCAATAGTGACTTTCCTTACCAGAAAACAACTCTTGCTCGTAGGACCAGAAACAGCATGTGATTCAACTCCATTTAGGACTGGGACACAAACGCTAGCTTGCCTTACAAGAAACACACTCTGCTTTTGAGAAAAGAGCACTCTTCTACTCTACTGTGTTTCCTATAGGGCCAGAACAGTGAGCTTTCTCAGAACAAAAGAACTGTGCTTCCTACACACACGGGCCAAACTAGTTCAACTCTGCTTAGGAAACTGAGAAGAAAAGTAGCTCCTCTTCAGTCCAATACACTGTACTTGCTGGGAACAGACGCGAGTGCAATTTGCACTGTGTATGGCAAAGGGAGCGCAATAGTGACATTCCTTACCAGAAAACAACTCTTGCTCATAGGACCAAAAACTGCATGTGATTCAACTACATTGAGAACTGGGAAATAAATGCTAGCGCGCCATACAAGAAACACACTCTGCTTTTGAGAAAAGAGCACTCTTCTACTCTTCTGTGTTTCCTATAGGGCCAGAACAGTGAGCTTGCTGAGAATAAAAAAACTGTGCTTCCTACACACACGGGCCATATCTAGTTCATCTCTGCTTAGGAACCTAACAAGAACAGTAGATCCTCTTCAATCCAATACACTGTACATGCTGTGAACAGACACCAGTGCTATTTGCCCTGTGTATGACAATGGGAGCATAAAAGTGTCTCTTCTTACCAGAAAACAACTCTTGCTCGTAGGACCAGAAACTGCATGTGATTCAACTCCATTTAGGACTGGGAAAAAAACGCTAACTCGCCTTACAAGAAACACACTCTGCTTTTGAGAAAAGAGCACTCTTCTACACTACTGTGTTTCCTATAGGGTCCGAACAGTCAGCTTGCTGAGAACAAACGAACTGTGCTTCCTACACACACGGGCAATATCTAGATCAACTCTGCCTAGGAAACTGACAAGAACAGTAGATCCTCTTCAGTCCAATACACTGTACTTCCTGGGACCAGACGCGAGGTCTATTTGCACTGTGTATGGCAAAGGGAGCGCAATAGTGACTCTTCTTACCAGAAAACAACTCTTGCTCGTAGGACCAGAAACTGCATGTGTATTTCAACTCCATTTAGGACTGGGAAACAAACGCTAGCTCGCCTTATAAGAAACACACTTTGCTTTTGAGAAAAGAGCACTCTTCTACTCTACTGTGTTTCCTATGGGGTTCGAACAGTGAGCTTGCTCAAAACAAAAGAACTGTGCTTCCTACACACACGGGCCATATCTAGTTCAACTCTGCTTAGAAACTGACAAGAACAGTTGCTCCTCTTCAGTCCAATACACTGTACTTGCTGGGAAAAGACGCGAGTGCTATTTGCACTGTATACAGCAATAAGTGCACAATAGTGAATCTTCTTACCAGAAAACAACTCTTGCTCTTAGGACCAGAAAGTGCATTTGATTCAATCCACTTAGGACTGGGAAACAAACGCTAGCTCGCCTTACAAGAAACACGCTCTGCTTTTGAGAATAGGGCACACATCTACTCCACTGTGTTTTCTATGGGGTCCAAAGAGTGAGCTTGCTCAGAAAAAAAGAACTGTGCTTCCTACACACAAGGGTCATATCTAGTTCAACTCTGCTTAGGAAACTGACAAGAACAGTAGATCTTTTTCAGTCCAATACACTGTACTTGCTGGGAACAGACGCCAGTGCTATTTGCACTGTGTATGGCAAAGGGAGCGCAATAGTGACTCTTCTTACCAGAAAACAACTCTTGGTCGTGGGACCAAAAACTGAATGTGTATTTCAACTCCATTTAGGACTGGGAAACAAACGCTAGCTCGCCTTATAAGAAACACACTCTGCTTTTGAGAAAAGAGCACTCTTCTACTCTACTGTGTTTCCTCTGGGGTTCGAACAGTGAGCTTGCTCAGAAAAAAAGAATTGTGCTTCCTACACACATGGGCCATATCTAGTTCAACTCTCCTTAGGAAACTGACAAGAACAGTAGCTCCTCTTCAGTCCAATACACTGTACTTGTTGGGAACATACGCGCGTGCTATTTGTACTGTGTATGGCAATGGGAGCGCAATAGTGACTCTTCTTACCAGAAAACAACTCTTGCTCGTAGGACCAAAAACTGCATTTGATTCACCTCCATTTAGGACTGGGAAACAAACACTAGCTAGCCTTACAACAAACACACTCTGCTTTTGAGAAAAGAGTACTCTTCTACTCTCCTGTGTTTCCTATGGGATCCGAACAGTGAGCTTGCTCAGAACAAAAGAACTGTGCCTCCTACACACACGGGCCATATCTAGTTCTACTCTGCTTAGGAAACTGACAAGAACAGTAGCTCCTCTTCAGTCCAATACACTGTACTTGCTGGGAACAGACGCCAGTGCTATTTGCACTGTGTATGACAATGGGAGCGCAATAGTGACTCTTCTTATCAGAAAACAACTCTTGCTCGTAGGACCAGAAACTGCATGGGATTCAACTCCATTTAGGACTGGGAAAAAAATGCTAGCTCGCCTTACAAGAAACACACTCTGCTTTTGAGAAAAGAGCACTCTTCTACTCTACTGTGTTTCCTATGGAGTCCAAACAGAGAACTTGTTCAGAACAAAAGAACTGTGCTTCCTACACCCAGGACATATCTAGTTCAACTCTGCTTAGGAAACTGACAAGAACAGTAGATCCTCTTCAGTCCAATACACTGTACTTGCTGGGAACAGATGCCAGGGCTATTTGCACTGTGTATGACAATGGGAGCGCAATAGTGACTCTTCTTACCAGAAAACAACTCTTGCTCCTAGAACCAGAAACTGCATGTGATTCAACTCCATTTAGAAGTGGGAAACAAATGGTAGCTCGCCTTACAAGAAACACACTCTGGTTTTGAGAAAAGAGCACTCTTCTACTCTACAGTGTTTCCTATGGGGACCGAACAGTGAGCTTGCTTCGAAAAAAAGAACCGTGCTTCTACACACACAAAGCATATCTAGTTCAACTCTGCTTAAGAAACTGACAAGAACTGTAGCTGCTCTTCAGTCCAATACACTGTACTTGCTGGAATCAGACACCAGTGCTATTTGCACTGTGTATGGCAATGGGAGCGCAATAGTGACTCTTCGTACAAGAAAACAACTCTTGCTCGTAGGACGAAAAACTGCATGTGATTCAACTACATTTAGGACTGGGAAACAAATGCTAGCTCGCCTTACAAGAAACACACTCTGCTTTTGAGAAAAGAGCACTCTTCTACTCTACTGTGTTTCCTATAGGGCCAGAACAGTGAGCTTGCTCAGAACAAAAGAACTGTGCTTCCTACACACACGGGACATATCTAGATCAATTCTGCATAGGAAACTGACAAGGACAGTAGATCCTCTTCAGTCCAATACACTGTACATGCTGTGAACAGACGCCAGTGCTATTTGCCCTGTGTATGACAATGGGAGCGCAATAGTGACTCTTCTTACTAGAAAACAAGTCTTGCTCATAGGACAAGAAACTGCATGGGATTCAACTCCATTTCTGACTGGGAAACAAACACTAGCTCGCCTTATAAGAAACACACACTCCTTTTGAGAAAAGCGCACTCTTCTACTCTACTGTGTTTCCAATAGGGCCAGAATAGTGAGCTTTCTCAGAACAAAAGAAGTGTGCTTCCTACACACATGAGCCATACCTAGTTCAACTCTGTTTGGGTAACTGACAAGAACAGTAGCTCCTCTTCAGTCCAATACACTGTACATGCTGGGAACAGACGCCAGTGCTATTTGCCCTATGTATGGCAATGGGAGCGCAATAGTGACTCTTCTTACCAGAAAACAACTGTTGCTTCTAAGACCAGAAACTGCATTTGATTCAACTCCATTTAGGACAGGAAACAAACGCTAGCTCGCCTTACAAGAAACACACTCTGCTTTTGAGAAAAGAGCACTCTTCTACTCTACTGTGTTTCCTATAGGGCCAGAATAGTGAGCTTGCTCAGAACAAAAGTTCTGCGCTTTCTACACACACGAACTATATCTAGTCAAACTGTGCTTAGGAAACTGACAAGAACAGTAGCTCCTCTTCAGTCCAATACACTGTACTTGCAGGGATAGACGCCAGTGCTATTTGCCCTGTGTATGACAATGGGAGCTCAATAGTGACTCTACTTACCAGAAAACAACTCTTGCTCGTTGGACCAGAAAATGCATGTGATTCAACTCCATTTAGGACTGCGAAACAAACACTAGCTCGCCTTACAAGAAAAACGCTCTGCTTTTGAGAAAAGAGCACTCTTCTACTCTACAGTGTTTCCTATGTGGTCCGAACAGTGAGCTTGCTCAGAACAAAAGAATTGTGCTTCCTACACACACGGGCCATATCTAGTTCAACTCTACTTAGGAAACTGACAAGAACAGTAGCTCCTCTTCAGTCCAATACACTGTACTTAATGGGAACAGACTCGAGTGCTATTTGCACTGTGTATGGCAATGGCAGCACAATAGTGACTTTCCTTGCCAGAAAAAAAACTCTTGCTCGTAGGACCAAAAACTGCATGTGATTCAACTCCATTTATGTCTGGGAAACAAACGCTAGCTACCCTTACAAGAAACACACTCTGCTTTTGAGAAAGATCACTCTTCTACTCTACTGTGTTTCCTATAGGGCCAGAACAGTGAGCATGCTCAGAACAAAAGAACTGTGCTTCCTACACACACGGCCATATCTAGTTCAATTCTGCTTAGGAAACGGACAAGAACAGTAGATCCTCTTCAGTCCCATACACTGTACTTGCTGGGAACAGACGCCAGTGCTATTTGCCCGGTGTATGACAATGTGAACGCAATAGTGACTCTTCTTACCAGAAAACAACTCTTGCTCGTAGGACCAGAAACTGCATGTGATTCAACTCCATTTATGACTCGGAAACAAACGCTAGCTCGCCTTAAAAGAAACACACTCTGCTTTTGAGAAAAGAGCACTCTTCTACTCTACTGTTTCCTATAGGGCCAGAATAGTGAGATTGCTCAGAACAAAAGAACTGTGCTTCCTACACACACGGGCTACATCTAGTTCAACTCTGCTTAGGAAATTGACAAGAACAGTAGCTCCTCTTCAGTCCAATACACTGTACATGCTGGGAACAGACGCCAGTGCTATTTGCCCTGTGTATGATAATGGGAGCGCAATAGTGACTATTCTTACCAGAAAACAACTCTTGCTCCTAGAACCAGAAACTGCATGTGATTCAACTCCATTTAGAAGTGGGAAACAAATGGTAGCTCGCCTTACAAGAAACACACTCTGGTTTTGAGAAAAGAGCACTCTTCTACTCTACAGTGTTTCCTATGGGGACCGAACAGTGAGCTTGCTTCGAACAAAAGAACCGTGCTTCTACACACACAAAGCATATCTAGTTCAACTCTGCTTAAGAAACTGACAAGAACTGTAGCTGCTCTTCAGTCCAATACACTGTACTTGCTGGAATCAGACGCCAGTGCTATTTGCACTGTGTATGGCAATGGGAGCACAATAGTGACTCTTCTTACAAGAAAACAACTCTTGCTCGTAGGACGAAAAACTGCATGTGATTCAACTACATTTAGGACTGGGAAACAAATGCTAGCTCACCTTACAAGAAACACACTCTGCTTTTGAGAAAAGAGCACTCTTCTACTCTACTGTGTTTCCTATAGGTCCAGAACAGTGAGCTTCCTCTGAACAAAAGAACTGTGCTTCCTACACACACGGGCCTTATCTAGTTCAACTCTGCTTAGGAAACTGACAAGAACAGTAGCTCCTCTTCAGTCCAATACACTGTACTTGCTGGGAACAGACGCGAGTGCTATTTGCACTGTATATGGCAATGGGAGCGCAATAGTGACTCTTCTTACCAGAAAACAACTCTTGTTCGTAGGACCAGGAACTGCATGGGATTCAACTCCATTTTAGACTGGGAAACAAACACTAGCTCACCTTACAAGAAACACACTCTGCTTTTAAGAAAAGAGCACTCTTCTACTCTACTGTGTTTCCTCTAGGGCCAAAACAGTGAGCTTGCTCAGAACAAAAGAACTGTGCCTCCTACACACACGGTAGTATCTAGTTCAATTCTGCTTAGGAAACTGACAAGAATAGTAGATCCTCTTCAGTCCAATACAGGGTACTTGCTGGGAACAGACACGAGTGCTATTTGCCCTGTGTATGATTATGGGAGCACAATAGTAATTCTTCTTACCAGAAAACAACTCTTGCTCGTATGACCAAAAACTGCATGTGATTCAACTCCATTTAGGACAGGGAAACAAATGCTAGCTCGCGTTACAAGAAACACACTCTGCTTTTGATTAAAGAGCCCTCTTCTACTCTAAGGTGTTTCCTATGGGGTCCGAACAGTGAGCTTGCTCAGAACAAAAGAACTGTGCTTCCTACACACACGAGCCATATCTAGCTCAACTCTGCTTAGGATACTGACAAGAACAGTAGCACCTTTTCAGTCCAATACACTGTACTTCCTGGGAACAGACGCGAGTGCTATTTGGACTGTGTATGGCAATGGGCGCGTAATAGTGACTCTTCTTACCAGAAAACAACTCTTGCTCGTAGGACCAGAAACTGCATCGGATTCAACTCCATTTCTGACTGGGAAACAAACACTAGCTCGCCTTACAAGAAACACACTCTGCTTTTGAGAAAAGAGCACTCTTCTACTCTACTGTGTTTCCTATGGGATACGAACAGTGAGCTTGCTCAGAAAAAAAGAACTGTGCTTCCTAAACACACGGGCCATATCTAATTCAACTCTGCTTAGGAAACTGACAAGAACAGTAGCTCCTCTTCAGTCCAATACACTGTACCTGTTATGAACAGACGCCAGTGCTATTTGCCCTGTGTATGACAATGGGAGCGCAATAGTGACTCTTCTTACCAGAAAACAAGTCTTGCTCGTAGGACAAGAAACTGCACGGGATTCAACTCCATTTCTGACTGGGAAACAAACACTAGCTTGCCTTATAAGAAACACACACTGCTTTTGAGAAAAGTGCACACTTCTACTCTACTGTGTTTCCAATAGGGCCAGAATAGTGAGCTTGCTCAGAACAAAAGAAGTGTGCTTCCTACACACATGAGCCATATCTAGTTCAACTCTGTTTGGGTAACTGACAAGAACAGTAGCTCCTCTTCAGTCCAATATATGTATTTTCTGGGAACAGACGCGAGTGCTATTTGCAATGTTTATGGCAATGGGAGCGCAATAGTGACTCTTCTTACCAGAAAACAAGTCTTGCTCGTAGGACTAGAAACTGCATGGGATTCAACTCCATTTCTGACTGGGAAACAAACACTAGCTCGCCTTATAAAAAACAAAAACTGCTTTTGAGAAAAGCGCACTCTTCTACTCTACTGTGTTTCCTATGGGATCCGTACAGTGAGCTTGCTCAGAACAAAAGAACTCTGCTTCCTACACACAGGGGCCATATCTAGTTGAACTCTGCTTAGGAAACTGACAAGAACAGTAGCTCCTCTTCAGTCCAAAACACTGTACTTGCTGGGAACAGACGCGAGTGCTATTTGCACTGTGTATGGCAATGGGAGCGCAATAGTGACTCTTCTTACCAGAAAACAAGTCTTGCTCGTAGGACAAGAAACTGCATGGGATTCAACTCCATTTCTGACTGGGAAACAAACACTAGCTCGCATTATAAGAAACACACACTGCTTTTGAGAAAAGCGCACTCTTCTACTCTACTGTTTTTCCAATAGGGCCAGAATAGTGAGCTTGCTCAGAACAAAAGAAGTGTGCTTCCTACACACATGAGCCATATCTAGTTCAACTCTGTTTGGGTAACTGACAAGAACAGTAGCTCCTCTTCAGTCCAATACATGTATTTTCTGGAAACAGACGCGAGTGCTATTTGCAATGTTTATGGCAATGGGAGCTCAATAGTGACTCTTCTTATCAGAAAACAAGTCTTGCTCGTAGGACTAGAAACTGCATGGGATTCAACTCCATTTCTGACTGGGAAACAAACACTAGCTCGCCTTATAAGAAACACACACTGCTTTTGAGAAAAGCGCACTCTTCTACTCTACTGTGTTTCCTATGGGATCCGTACAGTGAGCTTGCTCAGAACAAAAGAACTGTGCTTCCTACACACAGGGGCCATATCTAGTTCAACTCGCTTAGGAAACTGACAAGAACAGTAGCTCCTCTTCAGTCCAAAACACTGTACTTGCTGGGAACAGACACGAGTACTATTTGCACTGTGTATGGCAATGGGAGCGCAATACTGACTTTCCTTACCAGAAAACAACTCTAGCTCGTAGGACCAAAAACTGCATGTGATTCCACTCTATTTAGGACTAGGAAACAAACACTAGCTCGCCTTAAAAGAAACACACTCTGCTTTTGAGAAAAGAGCGCTCTTCTACTCTACTGTGTTTCCTATAGGGCCAAAACAGTGAGCTTGCTGAGAACAAACAAACTGTGCTTCCTACACACACGGGCCATATCTAGTTCAATTCTGCTTAGGAAACTGACAAGAACAGTAGCTTCGCTTCAGTCCAATACACTGTACTTGCTGCGAACACACGCCAACTGCTATTTGCCCTTTGTATGACAATGGGAGCGCAATAGTGACTCTTCTTACCAGAAAACAACTCTTGCTCGTAGGACCAGAAACTGCATGGGATTCAACTCCATTTCTGACTGGGAAACAAACGCTAGCTCGCCTTACAAGAAACACACTCTGCTTTTGAGAAAAGAGCACTCTTCTACTCTACTGTGTTTCCTATGGGGACCGAACAGTGAGCTTGCTCAGAACAAAAGAACTGTGCTTCCTACACACGGCAATATCTAGTTCAATTCTGCTTAGGAACATTTCAAGAACAGTAGATCCTCTTCAGTCCAAACACTGTACATGGTGGGAACAGACGCCAGTGCTATTTGCCCTGTTTATGACAATGGGAGCGCAATAGTGACTCTTCTTACCAGAAAACTACTCTTGCTCATAGGACCAGAAACTGCATGAAACTCAACTCCATTTAGGACTGGGAAACAAACGCTAGCTCGCCTTACAAGAAACACACTCTGCTTTTGAGAAAAGAGCACTCTTCTACTCTACTGTGTTTCCTTTAGGCCCAGAACAGTCAGCTTGGTCAGAACAAAAGAACTGTGCTTCCTACACACAGGGGCCATATCTAGTTCAACTCTGCTTAGGAAACTGACAAGAACAGTAGCTTCTCTTCAGTCCAATACACTGTACTTGCTGGGAAGAGATGCCAGTGCTATTTGCCCTGTGTATGTAAATTGGAGCGCAATAGTGACTCTTCTTTACAGTAAACAACTCTTGCTCGTACAACCAGAATCTGCATGTGATTCAACTCCATTTCTGACTTGAAAACAAACACTAGCTCGCCTTTCAAGAAACACAATCTGCTTTTGAGAAAAGAGCACTCTTCTACTCTACTGTGTTTCCTATGGTGTCCGCACAGTGAGCTTTCTCAGAACAAAGACCTGTGCTTCCTACACACACGGGCCATATCTAGTTCAACTCCTCTTAGGAAACATAGAAGAACAGTAGCTCCTCTTCAGTCCAATAGACAGCACTTCCTGGGAACAGACGCGAGTGCTACTTGCACTATGTATGGCAATGGCAGCGCAATAGTGACTTTCCTTACCAGAATACAACTCTTGCTCATAGGACCAGAAACTGCATGTGATTCAACTCCATTTAGGACTGGGACACAAACGCTAGCTTACCTTACAAGAAACACACTCTGCTTTTGAGAAAAGAGCACTCTTCTACTCTACTGTGTTTCCTATAGGGCCAGGACAGTGAACTTGCTCAGAAAAAAAGACCTGTGCTTCCTAAACACAGGGGCCATATCTAGTTCATCTCTGCTTAGGAAATTGACAAGAACAGTAGCTCCTGTTCAGTCCAATACACTGTACTTGCTGGGAACAGATGCCAGTGCTATTTGCCCTGTGTATGTAAATTGGCGCGCAATAGTGACTCTTCTTTACAGAAAACAACTCTTGCTTGTACGACCAGAATCTGCATGTGATTCAACTCCATTTCTGACTGGAAAACAAACACTAGCTCGCCTTTCAAGAAACACAGTCTGCTTTTGAGAAAAGTGCACTCTTCTACTCTATTGTGGTTCCTATGGTGTCGCACAGTGAGCTTTCTCAGAACAAAAGAACTGTGCTTCTTATACACATGGGCCATATCTAGTTCAACTCCTCTTAGGAAACTGAGAAGAACAGTAGCTCCTCTTCAGTCCAATTCACTGTACTTCCTGGGAACAGACGCGAGTGCTATTTGTACTGTGTATGGCAATGGGAGCGCAATAGTGACTTTCCTTACCAGAAAACAACTCTTGCTCGTAGGACGAGAAACTGCATGTGATTCAACTCCATTTAGGACTGGAAAACAAAGCTAGCTTGCCTTACAAGAAACACACTCTGCTTTTGATAAAAGAGCACTCTTCTACTCTACTGTGTTTCCTATAGGGCCAGAACAGTGAGCTTGCTCAGAACAAAAGAACTGTGCTTCCTACACACACGGGCCATATCTAGTTCAACTCTGGTTAGGAAACTGACAAGAACAGTAGCTCCTATTCAGTCCAATACACTGTACTTGCTGGAAACAGACACGAGTGCTATTTGCACTGTGTATGGCAAAGGGAGCACAATAGTGACTTTCCTTACTAGCAAACAACTCTTGCTGGTACGAACAAAAACTCCATGTGATTCAACTCCATTTAGGACTGGGAAACAAATGCTAGCTCGCCTTACAAGAAACACACTCTGCTTTTGAGAAAAGAGCACTCTTCTACTCTACTGTGTTTCCTATAGGGCCAGGACAGTGAACTTGCTCAGAAAAAAAGAACTGTGCTTCCTACACACACGGCCCATATCTAGTTCATCTCTGCTTAGGAAACTGACAAGAATAGTAGCTCCTCTCTGTCCAATACACTACATGCTGGGAACAGATGCCAGTGCTATTTGCCCTGTGTATGTAAATTGGAGCGCAATAGTGACTCTTCTTACCAGAAAACAACTCTTGCAAGTACGACCAGAATCTGCATGTGATTCAACTCCATTTAGGAGTGGGAAACCAACGCTAGCTCGCCTTACAAGAAACACACTCTGCTTTTGAGAAAAGAGCACTCTTCTACTCTACTGTGTTTCCTATAGGGCCAGGACAGGGAACTTGCTCAGAAAAAAAGAACTGTGCTTCCTACACACAGGTGCCATATCTAGTTCATCTCTGCTTAGGAAACTGACAAGAACAGTAGCTCCTCTTCAATCCAATACACTGTACTTGCTGGGAACAGACGCCAGTGCTATTTGCACTGTGTATGGCATGGGAGCTCAATAGTGACTCTTCTTACCAGAAAACAACTGTTGCTCGTAGGACCAGAAACTGCATGTGATTCAACTCCATTTCTGACTGGGAAACAATCACTAACTCGTCTTTCAAGAAACACAGTCTGCTTTTGAGAAAAGAGCACTCTTCTACTCTACTGTGTTTCCTAGGGTGTCCGCACAGTGAGCTTTCTCAGAACAAAAGAACTGTGCTTCCTACACACACGGGCCATATCTAGTTCAACTCTGCTTAGGAAACTGACAAGAACAGTAGCTCCTATTCAGTCCAATACTCTGTACTTCCTGGGAACAAACGCGAGTGCTATTTGCACTGTGTATGGCAATGGGAGCGCAATAGTGACTTTCCTTACCAGAAAACAACTCTTGCTTGTAGGACCAGAAACTGCATGTGATTCAACTCCATTTAAAACTGGAAAACAAACGCTAGATTGCCTTACAAGAAACACACTCTGCTTTTTAGAAAAGAGCATTCTTCTACTCTACTGTGTTTCCTATAGGGCCAGAACAGTGAGCTTGCTCAGAACAAAAGAACTGTGCTTCCTACACACACGGGCCATATCTAGTTCAACTCTGCTTAGGAAACTGACAAGAACAGTAGATCCTCTTCAGTCCAATACACTGTACATGCTGGGGACAGATGGCAGTGCTATTTGCCCTGTGTATGTAAATGGGAGCGCAATAGTGACTCTTCTTACCAGAAAACAAATCTTGCAAGTAGGACCAGAATCTGCATGTGATTCAACTCCATTTAGGACTGGAAAACAAACGCTAGCTCGCCTTACAAGAAACACACTCTGCTTTTGAGAAAAGAGCACTCTTCTACTCTACTGTGTTTCCTATGGGGTCCGAACAGTGAGCTTGCTCAGAACAAAAGAACTGTGCTTCCTACACACACGGCCATATCTAGTTCAATTCTGCTTAGGAACCTGACAAGAACAGTAGCCTCTCTTCAGTCCAATACACTGCACATGCTGGGAACAGACGCCAGTGCGATTTGCCCTGTGTATGACAATGGGAGCACAATAGTCACTCTTCTTGCCAAAAAACAACTCTTGCTCATAGGACCAGAAACTGCATGTAACTCAACTCCATTTAGGACTGGGAAACAAACGCTAGCTCGCCTTACAAGAAACACACTCTGCTTTTGAGAAAAAAGCACTCTTCTACTCTACTGTGTTTCCTTTAGGGCCAGAACAGTCAGCTTGCTCAGAACAAAAGAACTGTGCTTCCTACACACACTAACCATATCTAGTTCAACTCTGCTTAGGAAACTGACAAGAATAATAGATCCTATTCAGTCCAATATACTGTACTTGCTGGGAACAGACGCCAGTGCTCTTTGCACTGTGTATAGCAATGGGAGCACAATAGTGTCTCTTCTTACCAGAAAACAACTCTTGCTCCTTGGACCAGAAACTGCATAGGATTCAACTCCATTTCTGACTGGGAAACAAACGCTAGCTCGCCTTTCAAAAAACACACTCTGCTTTTGAGAAAAGAGCACTCTTCTACTCTACTGTGTTTCCTATGGAGTCCGAAGAGTGAGCTTGCTCAGAACAAAAGAACTGTGCTTCCTAAACACACGGGCTATATCTAGTTCAACTCTGCTTAGGAAACTGACAAGAACAGTAGCTCCTATTCAGTCCAATACACTGTACTTGCTGGGAACAGACGCGAGTGCTATTTGCACTATGTATGGCAATGGGAGCTCAAGAGTGACTTTCCTTACCAGAATACAATTCTTGCTCGTAGGACCAGAAACTGCATGCGATTCAACTCCATTTCGGATTGGGAAAAAAAGGCTAGCTCGCCTTACAAGAAACACAGTCTGCTTTTGAGAAAATAGCACTCTTCTACTTTACTGTGTTTCCTATAAGGCCAGGACAGTGAACTTGCTCAGAAAAAAAGAACTGTGCTTCCTACACACAGGGGCCATATCTAGTTCATCTCTGCTTAGGAAACTGACAAGAACAGTAGCTCCTCTTCAGTCCAATACACTGTACTTGCTGGGAACAGACGCCAGTGCTATTTGCACTGTGTATGGCAATGGGAGCGCAATAGTGACTCTTCTTACCAGAAAACAACTTTTGCTTGTAGGACCAGAAAGTGCATGTGATTCAACTACATTTCTGACTGGGAAACAAACACTAGCTCACCTGTAAAGAAACACACTCTGCTTTTGAGAAAAGAGCACTATTCTACTCTACTGTGTTTCCTATGGTGTCCTCACAGTGAGCTTTCTCAGGACAAAAGAACTGTGCTTCTTACACACACGGGCCATATCTAGTTCAACTCCTCTTAGGAAACAAAGAAGAACAGTAGCTCCTCTTCAGTCCAGTACACTGTACTTGCTGGGAACAGACGTGAGTGCTATTTGCACTGTGTATGGCAATGGGAGCGCAATAGTGACATTCCTTACCAGAAAACAACTCTTGCACATAGGACCAAAAACTGCATGTGATTCAACTACATTGAGAACTGGGAAATAAACGCTAGCTCGCCATACAAGAAACACACTCTGCTTTTGAGAAAAGAGCACTCTTGTACTCTTCTGTGTTTCCTATAGGGCCAGAACAGTGAGCTTGCTGAGAACAAAAAAACTGTGCTTCCTACACACACGGGCCATATCTAGTTCATCTCTGCTTAGGAACCTGACAAGAACAGTAGATCCTCTTCAATCCAATACACTGTAAATGCTGTGAACAGACGCCAGTGCTATTTGCCCTGTGTATGACAATGGGAGCACAAAAGTGACTCTTCTTACCAGAAAACAACTCTTGCTCGTAGGACCAGAAAATGCATGTGATTCAACTCCATTTAGGACTGGGAAAAAAACGCTAGCTAGCCTTACAAGAAACACACTCTGCTTTTGAGAAAAGAGCACTCTTCTACTCTACTGTGTTTCCTATAGGGTCCGAACAGTGAGCTTGCTGAGAACAAACAAACTGTGCTTCCTACACACACGGGCCATATCTAGATCAACTCTGCTTAGGAAACTGACAAGAACATTAGATCCTCTTCAGTCCAATACACTGTACTTGCTGGGAACAGACGCGAGGGCTATTTGCACTGTGTATGGCAAAGGGAGCACAATAGTGACTCTTCTTACCAGAAAACAACTCTTGCTCGTAGGACCAGAAACTGCATGTGTATTTCAACTCCATTTAGGACTGGGAAACAAACGCTAGCTCGCCTTATAAGAAACACACTCTGCTTTTGAGAAAAGAGCACTCTTCTACTCCACTGTGTTTCCTATGGGGTTCGAACAGTGAGCTTGCTCAGAACAAAAGAACTGTGCTTCCTACACACACGGGCCATATCTAGTTCAACTCTGCTTAGAAACTGACAAGAACAGTTGCTCCTCTTCAGTCCAATACACTGTACTTGCTGGGAAAAGACGTGAGTGCTATTTGTACTGTATACAGCAATAAGTGCACAATAGTGAATCTTCTTACCAGAAAACAACTCTTACTCTTAGGACCAGAAACTGCATTTGATTCAATCCACTTAGGACTGGGAAACAAACGCTAGCTCGCCTTACAAGAAACACGCTCTGCTTTTGAGAATAGGGCACACATCTACTCCACTGTGTTTTCTATGGGGTCCAAACAGTGAGCTTGCTCAGAATAAAGGAACTGTGCTTCCTACACACACGGGTCATATCTAGTTCAACTCTGCTTAGGAAACTGACAAGAACAGTAGCTCCTCTTCAGTCCAATACACTGTATTTGCTGGGAACAGACGCAACTGCTATTTGCACTGTGTATGGCAATGGGAGCGCAATAGTGACTCTTCTTATCAGAAAACAACTCTTGCTCGTAGGACCGGAAACTGAATGGGATTCAACTCGAATTCTAACTGGGAAACAAACACTAGCTCGCCTTACAAGAAACACACTCTGCTTTTGAGAAAAGAGCACTCTTCTACTCTACTGTGTTTCCTTTAGGCCCAGAACAGTCAGCTTGGTCAGAACAAAAGAACTGTGCTTCCTACACACAGGGGCCATATCTAGTTCAACTCTGCTTAGGAAACTGACAAGAACAGTAGCTCCTCTTCAGTCCAATACACTGTACATGCTGGGAACAGATTCCAGTGCTATTTACCCTGTGTGTGACAATGGGAGCACAATAGTGACTCTAATTACCAGAAAACAACTCTTGCTCGTAGGACCAGAAACTGCATTTGATTCAACTCCATTTCTGACTGGGAAACAAACACTAGCTCGCCTTTAAAGAAACACACTCTGCTTTTGAGAAAAGAGCACTCTTCTACTCTACTGTGTTTCCTTGGGTTCTGAACACTGAGCTTGCTCAGAACAAAAGAACTGTGCTTCCTACCATGGGCCATATCTAGTTCAACTCTGCTTAGGAAACTGACAAGAACAGTAGATCCTCTTCAGTCCAATACACTGTACTTGCTGGAAACAGACGCCAGGGCTATTTGCACTGTGTATGGCAAAGGGAGCACAATAGTGACTTTCCTTACTAGCAAACAACTTTTGCTGGTAGGACCAAAAACTGCATGTGATTCAACTCCATTTAGGACTGGGAAACAAACGCTAGCTCGCCATACAAGAAACACACTCTGCTTTTGAGAAAAGAGCACTCTTCTACTCTACTGTGTTTCCTATAGGGCCAGGACAGTGAACTTGCTCAGAAAAAAAGAACTGTGCTTCCTACACACAGGGGCCATATCTAGTTAATCTCTGCTTAGGAAATTTCAAGAACAGTAGCTCCTCTTCAGTCCAATACACTGTACTTGCTGGGAAGAGATGCCAGTGCTATTTGCCCTGTGTATGTAAATTGGAGCGCAATAGTGACTCTTCTTTACAGAAAACAACTCTTGCTCGTACGACCAGAATCTGCATGTGATTCAACTCCATTTCTGACTGGAAAACAAACACTAGCTCGCCTTTCAAGAAACACAATCTGCTTTTGAGAAAAGAGCACTCTTCTACTCTACTGTGTTTCCTATGGTGTCCGCACAGTGAGCTTTCTCAGAACAAAGACCTGTGCTTCCTACACACACGGGCCATATCTAGTTCAACTCCTCTTAGGAAACATAGAAGAACAGTAGCTCCTCTTCAGTCCAATAGACAGCACTTCCTGGGAACAGACGCGAGTGCTACTTGCACTATGTATGGCAATGGCAGCGCAATAGTGACTTTCCTTACCAGAATACAACTCTTGCTCATAGGACCAGAAACTGCATGTGATTCAACTCCATTTAGGACTGGGACACAAACGCTAGCTTACCTTACAAGAAACACACTCTGCTTTTGAGAAAAGAGCACTCTTCTACTCTACTGTGTTTCCTATAGGGCCAGGACAGTGAACTTGCTCAGAAAAAAAGACCTGTGCTTCCTAAACACAGGGGCCATATCTAGTTCATCTCTGCTTAGGAAATTGACAAGAACAGTAGCTCCTGTTCAGTCCAATACACTGTACTTGCTGGGAACAGATGCCAGTGCTATTTGCCCTGTGTATGTAAATTGGCGCGCAATAGTGACTCTTCTTTACAGAAAACAACTCTTGCTTGTACGACCAGAATCTGCATGTGATTCAACTCCATTTCTGACTGGAAAACAAACACTAGCTCGCCTTTCAAGAAACACAGTCTGCTTTTGAGAAAAGTGCACTCTTCTACTCTATTGTGGTTCCTATGGTGTCGCACAGTGAGCTTTCTCAGAACAAAAGAACTGTGCTTCTTATACACATGGGCCATATCTAGTTCAACTCCTCTTAGGAAACTGAGAAGAACAGTAGCTCCTCTTCAGTCCAATTCACTGTACTTCCTGGGAACAGACGCGAGTGCTATTTGTACTGTGTATGGCAATGGGAGCGCAATAGTGACTTTCCTTACCAGAAAACAACTCTTGCTCGTAGGACGAGAAACTGCATGTGATTCAACTCCATTTAGGACTGGAAAACAAAGCTAGCTTGCCTTACAAGAAACACACTCTGCTTTTGATAAAAGAGCACTCTTCTACTCTACTGTGTTTCCTATAGGGCCAGAACAGTGAGCTTGCTCAGAACAAAAGAACTGTGCTTCCTACACACACGGGCCATATCTAGTTCAACTCTGGTTAGGAAACTGACAAGAACAGTAGCTCCTATTCAGTCCAATACACTGTACTTGCTGGAAACAGACACGAGTGCTATTTGCACTGTGTATGGCAAAGGGAGCACAATAGTGACTTTCCTTACTAGCAAACAACTCTTGCTGGTACGAACAAAAACTCCATGTGATTCAACTCCATTTAGGACTGGGAAACAAATGCTAGCTCGCCTTACAAGAAACACACTCTGCTTTTGAGAAAAGAGCACTCTTCTACTCTACTGTGTTTCCTATAGGGCCAGGACAGTGAACTTGCTCAGAAAAAAAGAACTGTGCTTCCTACACACACGGCCCATATCTAGTTCATCTCTGCTTAGGAAACTGACAAGAATAGTAGCTCCTCTCTGTCCAATACACTACATGCTGGGAACAGATGCCAGTGCTATTTGCCCTGTGTATGTAAATTGGAGCGCAATAGTGACTCTTCTTACCAGAAAACAACTCTTGCAAGTACGACCAGAATCTGCATGTGATTCAACTCCATTTAGGAGTGGGAAACCAACGCTAGCTCGCCTTACAAGAAACACACTCTGCTTTTGAGAAAAGAGCACTCTTCTACTCTACTGTGTTTCCTATAGGGCCAGGACAGGGAACTTGCTCAGAAAAAAAGAACTGTGCTTCCTACACACAGGTGCCATATCTAGTTCATCTCTGCTTAGGAAACTGACAAGAACAGTAGCTCCTCTTCAATCCAATACACTGTACTTGCTGGGAACAGACGCCAGTGCTATTTGCACTGTGTATGGCATGGGAGCTCAATAGTGACTCTTCTTACCAGAAAACAACTGTTGCTCGTAGGACCAGAAACTGCATGTGATTCAACTCCATTTCTGACTGGGAAACAATCACTAACTCGTCTTTCAAGAAACACAGTCTGCTTTTGAGAAAAGAGCACTCTTCTACTCTACTGTGTTTCCTAGGGTGTCCGCACAGTGAGCTTTCTCAGAACAAAAGAACTGTGCTTCCTACACACACGGGCCATATCTAGTTCAACTCTGCTTAGGAAACTGACAAGAACAGTAGCTCCTATTCAGTCCAATACTCTGTACTTCCTGGGAACAAACGCGAGTGCTATTTGCACTGTGTATGGCAATGGGAGCGCAATAGTGACTTTCCTTACCAGAAAACAACTCTTGCTTGTAGGACCAGAAACTGCATGTGATTCAACTCCATTTAAAACTGGAAAACAAACGCTAGATTGCCTTACAAGAAACACACTCTGCTTTTTAGAAAAGAGCATTCTTCTACTCTACTGTGTTTCCTATAGGGCCAGAACAGTGAGCTTGCTCAGAACAAAAGAACTGTGCTTCCTACACACACGGGCCATATCTAGTTCAACTCTGCTTAGGAAACTGACAAGAACAGTAGATCCTCTTCAGTCCAATACACTGTACATGCTGGGGACAGATGGCAGTGCTATTTGCCCTGTGTATGTAAATGGGAGCGCAATAGTGACTCTTCTTACCAGAAAACAACTCTTGCAAGTAGGACCAGAATCTGCATGTGATTCAACTCCATTTAGGACTGGAAAACAAACGCTAGCTCGCCTTACAAGAAACACACTCTGCTTTTGAGAAAAGAGCACTCTTCTACTCTACTGTGTTTCCTATGGGGTCCGAACAGTGAGCTTGCTCAGAACAAAAGAACTGTGCTTCCTACACAGACGGCCATATCTAGTTCAATTCTGCTTAGGAACCTGACAAGAACAGTAGCCTCTCTTCAGTCCAATACACTGCACATGCTGGGAACAGACGCCAGTGCGATTTGCCCTGTGTATGACAATGGGAGCGCAATAGTGACTCTTCTTGCCAAAAAACAACTCTTGCTCATAGGACCAGAAACTGCATGTAACTCAACTCCATTTAGGACTGGGAAACAAACGCTAGCTCGCCTTACAAGAAACACACTCTGCTTTTGAGAAAAAAGCACTCTTCTACTCTACTGTGTTTCCTTTAGGGCCAGAACAGTCAGCTTGCTCAGAACAAAAGAACTGTGCTTCCTACACACACTAACCATATCTAGTTCAACTCTGCTTAGGAAACTGACAAGAATAATAGATCCTATTCAGTCCAATATACTGTACTTGCTGGGAACAGACGCCAGTGCTCTTTGCACTGTGTATAGCAATGGGAGCACAATAGTGTCTCTTCTTACCAGAAAACAACTCTTGCTCCTTGGACCAGAAACTGCATAGGATTCAACTCCATTTCTGACTGGGAAACAAACGCTAGCTCGCCTTTCAAAAAACACACTCTGCTTTTGAGAAAAGAGCACTCTTCTACTCTACTGTGTTTCCTATGGAGTCCGAAGAGTGAGCTTGCTCAGAACAAAAGAACTGTGCTTCCTAAACACACGGGCTATATCTAGTTCAACTCTGCTTAGGAAACTGACAAGAACAGTAGCTCCTATTCAGTCCAATACACTGTACTTGCTGGGAACAGACGCGAGTGCTATTTGCACTATGTATGGCAATGGGAGCTCAAGAGTGACTTTCCTTACCAGAATACAATTCTTGCTCGTAGGACCAGAAACTGCATGCGATTCAACTCCATTTCGGATTGGGAAAAAAAGGCTAGCTCGCCTTACAAGAAACACAGTCTGCTTTTGAGAAAATAGCACTCTTCTACTTTACTGTGTTTCCTATAAGGCCAGGACAGTGAACTTGCTCAGAAAAAAAGAACTGTGCTTCCTACACACAGGGGCCATATCTAGTTCATCTCTGCTTAGGAAACTGACAAGAACAGTAGCTCCTCTTCAGTCCAATACACTGTACTTGCTGGGAACAGACGCCAGTGCTATTTGCACTGTGTATGGCAATGGGAGCGCAATAGTGACTCTTCTTACCAGAAAACAACTTTTGCTTGTAGGACCAGAAAGTGCATGTGATTCAACTACATTTCTGACTGGGAAACAAACACTAGCTCACCTGTAAAGAAACACACTCTGCTTTTGACAAAAGAGCACTATTCTACTCTACTGTGTTTCCTATGGTGTCCTCACAGTGAGCTTTCTCAGGACAAAAGAACTGTGCTTCTTACACACACGGGCCATATCTAGTTCAACTCCTCCTAGGAAACAAAGAAGAACAGTAGCTCCTCTTCAGTCCAGTACACTGTACTTGCTGGGAACAGACGTGAGTGCTATTTGCACTGTGTATGGCAATGGGAGCGCAATAGTGACATTCCTTACCAGAAAACAACTCTTGCACATAGGACCAAAAACTGCATGTGATTCAACTACATTGAGAACTGGGAAATAAACGCTAGCTCGCCATACAAGAAACACACTCTGCTTTTGAGAAAAGAGCACTCTTGTACTCTTCTGTGTTTCCTATAGGGCCAGAACAGTGAGCTTGCTGAGAACAAAAAAACTGTGCTTCCTACACACACGGGCCATATCTAGTTCATCTCTGCTTAGGAACCTGACAAGAACAGTAGATCCTCTTCAATCCAATACACTGTAAATGCTGTGAACAGACGCCAGTGCTATTTGCCCTGTGTATGAAAATGGGAGCACAAAAGTGACTCTTCTTACCAGAAAACAACTCTTGCTCGTAGGACCAGAAAATGCATGTGATTCAACTCCATTTAGGACTGGGAAAAAAACGCTAGCTAGCCTTACAAGAAACACACTCTGCTTTTGAGAAAAGAGCACTCTTCTACTCTACTGTGTTTCCTATAGGGTCCGAACAGTGAGCTTGCTGAGAACAAACAAACTGTGCTTCCTACACACACGGGCCATATCTAGATCAACTCTGCTTAGGAAACTGACAAGAACATTAGATCCTCTTCAGTCCAATACACTGTACTTGCTGGGAACAGACGCGAGGGCTATTTGCACTGTGTATGGCAAAGGGAGCACAATAGTGACTCTTCTTACCAGAAAACAACTCTTGCTCGTAGGACCAGAAACTGCATGTGTATTTCAACTCCATTTAGGACTGGGAAACAAATGCTAGCTCGCCTTATAAGAAACACACTCTGCTTTTGAATAAAGAGCACTCTTCTACTCTACTGTGTTTCCTATGGGGTTCGAACAGTGAGCTTGCTCAGAACAAAAGAACTGTGCTTCCTACACACACGGGCCATATCTAGTTCAACTCTGCTTAGAAACTGACAAGAACAGTTGCTCCTCTTCAGTCCAATACACTGTACTTGCTGGGAAAAGACGTGAGTGCTATTTGTACTGTATACAGCAATAAGTGCACAATAGTGAATCTTCTTACCAGAAAACAACTCTTACTCTTAGGACCAGAAACTGCATTTGATTCAATCCACTTAGGACTGGGAAACAAACGCTAGCTCGCCTTAAAAGAAACACGCTCTGCTTTTGAGAATAGGGCACACATCTACTCCACTGTGTTTTCTATGGGGTCCAAACAGTGAGCTTGCTCAGAAAAAAAGAACTGTGCTTCCTACACACACGGGTCATATCTAGTTCAACTCTGCTTAGGAAACTGACAAGAACAGTAGCTCCTCTTCAGTCCAATACACTGTATTTGCTGGGAACAGACGCAACTGCTATTTGCACTGTGTATGGCAATGGGAGCGCAATAGTGACTCTTCTTATCAGAAAACAACTCTTGCTCGTAGGACCGGAAACTGAATGGGATTCAACTCGAATTCTAACTGGGAAACAAACACTAGCTCGCCTTACAAGAAACACACTCTGCTTTTGAGAAAAGAGCACTCTTCTACTCTACTTTGTTTCCTATGGGATCCGAACAGTGAGCTTGCTCAGAACAAAAGAACTGTGCCTCCTACACACACGGGCCATATCTATTTCTACTCTGCTTAGGAAACTGACAAGAACATTAGCTCCTCTTCAGTCCAATACACTGTACTTGCTGGGAACAGACGCCAGTGCTATTTGCACTGTGTATGACAATGAGAGCTCAATAGTGACTCTTCTTACCAGAAAACAACTCTTGCTCATAGGACCAGAAACTGCATGGGATTCAACTCCATTTAGGACTGTGAAAAAAACGCTAGCTCGCCTTACAAGAAACACACTCTGCTTTGGAGAAAAGAGCACTCTTCTACTCTACTCTGTTTCCTATGGGGTCCAAACAGAGAACATGCTCAGAACAGAAGAACTGTGCTTCCTACACCCGGGCCATATCTAGTTCAACTCTGCTTAGGAAACTGACAAGAACAGTAGATCCTCTCAGTCCAATACACTGTACTTGCTGGGAACAGATGCCAGTGCTATTTGCACTGTGTATGGCAATGGGAGCGCAATAGTGACTTTCCTTACCAGAAAACAACTCTTGCTTGTAGGACCAGAAACTGCATGTGATTCAACTCCATTTAGGACTGGGAAACAAATGCTAGCTCGCCTTACAAGAAACACACTCTGCTTTTGAGAAAAGAGCACTCTTCTACTTTACTGTGTTTCCTATAGGGCCAGGACAGTGAACTTGCTCAGAAAAAAAGAACTGTGCTTCCTACACACAGGGGCCATATCTAGTTCATCTCTGCTTAGGAAACTGACAAGAACAGTAGCTCCTCTTCAGTACAATACACTGTACTTGCTGGGAACAGACGACAGTGCTATTTGCACTATGTATGGCAATGGGAGCGCAATAGTGACTCTTCTTACCAGAAAACAACTTTTGCTCGTAGGACCAGAAACGGCATGTGATTCAACTCCATTTCTGACTGGGAAACAAACACTAGCTCGCCTGTCAAGAAACACAATCTGCTTTTGAGAAAAGAGCACTCTTCTACTCTACTGTGTTTCCTATGGTGTCCGCACAGTGAGCTTTCTCAGAACAAAGACCTGTGCTTCCTACACACACGGGCCATATCTAGTTCAACTCCTCTTAGGAAACATAGAAGAACAGTAGCTCCTCTTCAGTCCAATAGACAGTACTTCCTGGGAACAGACGCGAGTGCTACTTGCACTATGTATGGCAATGGCAGTGCAATAGTGACTTTCCTTACCAGAAAACAACTCTTGCTCATAGGACCAGAAACTGCATGTGATTCAACTCCATTTAGGACTGGGACACAAACGCTAGCTTACCTTACAAGAAACACACTCTGCTTTTGAGAAAAGAGCACCCTTCTACTCTACTGTGTTTCCTATAGGGCCAGGACAGTGAACTTGCTCAGAAAAAAAGAACTGTGCTTCCTAAACACAGGGGCCATATCTAGTTCATCTCTGCTTAGGAAATTGACAAGAACAGTAGCTCCTCTTCAGTCCAATACACTGTACTTGCTGGGAACAGATGCCAGTGCTATTTGCCCTGTGTATGTAAATTGGAGGGCAATAGTGACTCTTCTTTACAGAAAACAACTCTTGCTCGTACGACCAGAATCTGCATGTGATTCAACTCCATCTCTGACTGGAAAACAAACACTAGCTCGCCTTTCAAGAAACACAGTCTGCTTTTGAGAAAAGAGCACTCTTCTACTCTATTGTGGTTCCTATGGTGTCGCACAGTGAGCTTTCTCAGAACAAAAGAACTGTGCTTCTTATACACATGAGCCATATCTAGTTCAACTCCTCTTAGGAAACTGAGAAGAACAGTAGCTCCTCTTCAGTCCAATACACTGTACTTCCTGGGAACAGATGCGAGTGCTATTTGTACTGTGTATGGCAATGGGAGCGCAATAGTGACTTTCCTTACCAGAAAACAACTCTTGCTCGTAGGACCAGAAACTGCATGTGATTCAACTCCATTTAGGACTGGGAAACAACGCTAGCTTGCCTTACAAGAAACACACTCTGCTTTTGATAAAAGAGCACTCTTCTACTCTACTGTGTTTCCTATAGGGCCAGGACAGTTAACTTGCTCAGAAAAAAAGAACTGTGCTTCCTACACACACGGGCCATATCTAGTTCATCTCTGCTTAGGAAACTGACAAGAATAGTAGCTCCTCTCTGTCCAATACACTACATGCTGGGAACAGATGCCAGTGCTATTTGCCCTGTGTATGTAAATTGGAGTGCAATAGTGACTCTTCTTACCAGAAAACAACTCTTGCAAGTACGACCAGAATCTGCATGTGATTCAACTCCATTTAGGAGTGGGAGACCAACGCTAGCTCGCCTTACAAGAAACACACTCTGCTTTTGAGAAAAGACCACTCTTCTACTCTACTGTGTTTCCTATATGGCCAGGACAGGGAACTTGCTCAGAAAAAAAAGAACTGTGCTTCCTACACACAGGTGCCATATCTAGTTCATATCTGCTTAGGAAACTGACAAGAACAGTAGCTCCTCCTCAGTCCAATACACTGTACTTGCTGGGAACAGACGCCAGTGCTATTTGCACTGTGTATGGCAATGGGAGCTCAATAGTGACTCTTCTTACCAGAAAACAACTTTTGCTCGTAGGACCAGAAAGTGCATGTGATTCAACTCCATTTCTGACTGGGAAACAAACACTAACTCGCCTTTCAAGAAACACAGTCTGCTTTTGAGAAAAGAGCACTCTTCTACTCTACTGTGTTTCCTATGGTGTCTGCACAGTGAGCTTTCTCAGAACAAAAGAACTGTGCTTCCTACACACACGGGCCATATCTAGTTCAACTCTGCTTAGGAAACTGACAAGAACAGTAGCTTCTATTCAGTCCAATACACTGTACTTCCTGGGAACAAACGCGAGTGCTATTTGCACTGTGTATGGCAATGGGAGCGCAATAGTGACTTTCCTTACCAGAAAACAACTCTTGCTTGTAGGACCAGAAACTGCATGTGATTCAACTCCATTTAAAACTGGGAAACAAACGCTAGCTTGCCTTACAAGAAACACACTCTGCTTTTTAGAAAAGAGCATTCTTCTACTCTACTGTGTTTCCTATAGGGCCAGAACAGTGAGCTTGCTCAGAACAAAAGAACTGTGCTTCCTACACACACTGGCCATATCTAGTTCAACTCTGCTTAGGAAACTGACAAGAACAGTAGATCCTCTTCAGTCCAATACACTGTACATGCTGAGGACAGATGGCAGTGCTATTTGCCCTGTGTATGTAAATGGGAGCGCAATAGTGACTCTTCTTACCAGAAAACAACTCTTGCAAGTAGGACCAGAATCTGCATGTGATTCAACTCCATTTAGGACTGGAAAACAAACGCTAGCTCGCCTTACAAGAAACACACTCTGCTTTTGAGAAAAGAGCACTCTTCTACTCTACTGTGTTTCCTATGGGGTCCGAAGAGTGAGCTTGCTCAGAACAAAAGAACTGTGCTTCCTACACACACGGCCATATCTAGTTCAATTCTGCGTAGGAACCTGACAAGAACAGTAGCCTCTCTTCAGTCCAATACACTGTACATGCTGGGAACAGACGCCAGTGCGATTTGCCCTGTGTATGACAATGGGAGCGCAATAGTGACTCTTCTTACCAAAAAACAACTCTTGCTCATAGGACCAGAAACTGCATGTAACTCAACTCCATTTAGGACTGGGAAACAAATGCTAGCTCGCCTTACAAGAAACACACTCTGCTTTTGAGAAAAAAGCACTCTTCTACTCTACTGTGTTTCCTTTAGGGCCAGAACAGTCAGCTTGTTCAGAACAAAAGAACTGTGCTTCCTACACACACTAACCATATCTAGTTCAACTCTGCTTAGGAAACTGACAAGAATAGTAGATCCTATTCAGTCCAATATACTGTACTTGCTGGGAACAGACGCCAGTGCTCTTTGCACTGTGTATAGCAATGGGAGCACAATAGTGTCTCTTCTTACCAGAAAAACAACTCTTGCTCCTTGGACCAGAAAGTGCATGGGATTCAACTCCATTTCTGACTGGGAAACAAACGCTAGCTCGCCTTTCAAAAAACACACTCTGCTTTTGAGAAAAGAGCACTCTTCTACTCTACTGTGTTTCCAATGGAGTCCGAAGAGTGAGCTTGCTCAGAACAAAAGAACTGTGCTTCCTAAACACACGGGCTATATCTAGTTCAACTCTGCTTAGGAAACTGACAAGAACAGTAGCTCCTATTCAGTCCAATACACTGTACTTGCTGGGAACAGACGCGAGTGCTATTTGCACTATGTATGGCAATGGGAGCTCAAGAGTGACTTTCCTTACCAGAATACAATTCTTGCTCGTAGGACGAGAAACTGCATGCGATTCAACTCCATTTCGGATTGGGAAAAAAAGGCTAGCTCGCCTTACAAGAAACACACTCTGCTTTTGAGAAAATAGCACTCTTCTACTTTACTGTGTTTCCTATAAGGCCAGGACAGTGAACTTGCTCAGAAAAAAAGAACTGTGCTTCCTACACACAGGGGCCATATCTAGTTCATCTCTGCTTAGGAAACTGACAAGAACAGTAGCTCCTCTTCAGTCCAATACACTGTACTTGCTGGGAACAGACGCCAGTGCTATTTGCACTGTGTATGGCAGTGGGAGCGCAATAGTGACTCTTCTTACCAGAAAACAACTTTTGCTTGTAGGACCAGAAAGTGCATGTGATTCAACTACATTTCTGACTGGGAAACAAACACTAGCTCACCTGTAAAGGAACACACTCTGCTTTTGAGAAAAGAGCACTATTCTACTCTACTGTGTTTCCTATGGTGTCCTCACAGTGAGCTTTCTCAGAACAAAAGAACTGTGCTTCTTACACACACGGGCCATATCTAGTTCAACTCCTCTTAGGAAACAAAGAAGAACAGTAGCTCCTCTTCAGTCCAGTACACTGTACTTGCTGGGAACAGACGCGAGTGCTATTTGCACTGTGTATGGCAATGGGAGCGCAATAGTGACATTCCTTACCAGAAAACAACTCTTGCACATAGGACCAAAAACTGCATGTGATTCAACTACATTGAGAACTGGGAAATAAACGCTAGCTCGCCATACAAGAAACACACTCTGCTTTTGAGAAAAGAGCACTCTTCTACTCTACTGTGTTTCCTATGGGTTCCGAACACTGAGCTTGCTCAGAAGAAAAGAACTGTGCTTCCTACACATGGGCCATATCTAGTTCAACTCTGCTTAGGAAACTGACAAGAACAGTAGCTCCTATTCAGTCCAATACACTGTACTTGCTGGAAACAGACACGAGTGCTATTTGTACTGTGTATGGCAAAGGGAGCACAATAGTGACTTTCCTTACTAGCAAACAACTCTTGCTGGTACGAACAAAAACTGCATGTGATTCAACTCCATTTAGGAATCGGAAACAAATGCTAGCTCGCCTTACAAGAAACACACTCTGCTTTTGAGAAAAGAGCACTCTTCTATTCTACTGTGTTTCCTATAGGGCCAGGACAGTGAACTTGCTCAGAAAAAAAGAACTGTGCTTCCTACACACACGGGCCATATCTAGTTCATCTCTGCTTAGGAAACTGACAAGAATAGTAGCTCCTCTCTGTCCAATACACTACATGCTGGGAACAGATGCCAGTGCTATTTGCCCTGTGTATGTAAATTGGAGTGCAATAGTGACTCTTCTTACCAGAAAACAACTCTTGCAAGTACGACCAGAATCTGCATGTGATTCAACTACATTTTGGAGTGGGAGACCAACGCTAGCTCGCCTTACAAGAAACACACTCTGCTTTTGAGAAAAGAGCACTCTTCTGCTCTACTGTGTTTCCTATATGGCCAGGACAGGGAACTTGCTCAGAAAAAAAAGAACTGTGCTTCCTAAACACAGGTGCCATATCTAGTTCATATCTGCTTAGGAAACTGACAAGAACAGTAGCTCCTCTTCAGTCCAATACACTGTACTTGCTGGGAACAGACGCCAGTGCTATTTGCACTGTGTATGGCAATGGGAGCTCAATAGTGACTCTTCTTACCAGAAAACAACTTTTGCTCGTAGGACCAGAAAGTGCATGTGATTCAACTCCATTTCTGACTGGGAAACAAACACTAACTCGCCTTTCAAGAAACACAGTCTGCTTTTGAGAAAAGAGCACTCTTCTACTCTACTGTGTTTCCTATGGTGTCTGCACAGTGAGCTTTCTCAGAACAAAAGAACTGTGCTTCCTACACACATGGGCCATATCTAGTTCAACTCTGTTTAGGAAACTGACAAGAACAGTAGCTCCTATTCAGTCCAACACACTGTACTTCCTGGGAATAAACGCGAGTGCTATTTGCACTGTGTATGGCAATGGGAGAGCAATAGTGACTTTCCTTACCAGAAAACAACTCTTGCTTGTAGGACCAGAAACTGCATGTGATTCAACTCCATTTAAAACTGGGAAACAAACGCTAGCTTGCCTTACAAGAAACACACTCTGCTTTTTAGAAAAGAGCATTCTTCTACTCTACTGTGTTTCCTATAGGGCCAGAACAGTGAGCTTGCTCAGAACAAAAGAACTGTGCTTCCTACACACACGGGCCATATCTAGTTCAACTCTGCTTAGGAAACTGACAAGAACAGTAGATCCTCTTCAGTCCAATACACTGTACATGCTGAGGACAGATGGCAGTGCTATTTGCCCTGTGTATGTAAACGGGAGCGCAATAGTGACTCTTCTTACCAGAAAACAACTCTTGCAAGTAGGACCAGAATCTGCATGTGATTCAACTCCATTTAGGACTGGAAAACAAACGCTAGCTCGCCTCACAAGAAACACACTCTGCTTTTGAGAAAAGAGCACTCTTCTACTCTACTGTGTTTCCTATGGGGTCCGAAGAGTGAGCTTGCTCAGAACAAAAGAACTGTGCTTCCTACACACACGGCCATATCTAGTTCAATTCTGCGTAGGAACCTGACAAGAACAGTAGCCTCTCTTCAGTCCAATACACTGTACATGCTGGGAACAGACGCCAGTGCGATTTGCCCTGTGTATGACAATGGGAGCGCAATAGTGACTCTTCTTACCAAAAAACAACTCTTGCTCATAGGACCAGAAACTGCATGTAACTCAACTCCATTTAGGACTGGGAAACAAACGCTAGCTCGCCTTACAAGAAACACACTCTGCTTTTGAGAAAAAAGCACTCTTCTACTCTACTGTGTTTCCTTTAGGGCCAGAACAGTCAGCTTGCTCAGAACAAAAGAACTGTGCTTCCTACACACAGTAACCATATCTAGTTCAACTCTGCTTAGGAAACTGACAAGAATAGTAGATCCTATTCAGTCCAATATACTGTACTTGCTCTGAACAGACACCAGTGCTCTTTGCACTGTGTATAGCAATGGGAGCTCAATAGTGTCTCTTCTTACCAGAAAACAACTCTTGCTCCTTGGACCAGAAACTGCATGGGATTCAACTCCATTTCTGACTGGGAAACAAACGCTAGCTCGCCTTTCAAAAAACACACTCTGCTTTTGAGAAAAGAGCACTCTTCTACTCTACTGTGTTTCCTATGGAGTCCGAAGAGTGAGCTTGCTCAGAACAAAAGAAGTGTGCTTCCTAAACACACGGGCCATATCTAGTTCAACTCTGCTTAGGAAACTGACAGGAACAGTAGCTCCTATTCAGTCCAATACACTGTACTTGCTGGGAACAGACGGGAGGGCTATTTGCACTGTGTATGGCAAAGGGAGCACAATAGTGACTCTTCTTACCAGAAAACAACACTTGCTCGTAGGACCAGAAACTGCATGTGTATTTCAACTCCATTTAGGACTGGGAAACAAACGCTAGCTCGCCTTATAAGAAACACACTCTGCTTTTGAGAAAAGAGCACTCTTCTACTCTACTGTGTTTCCTGTGGGGTTCGAACAGTGAGCTTGCTCAGAACAAAAGAACTGTGCTTCCTACACACACGGGCCATATCTAGTTCAACTCTGCTTAGAAACTGACAAGAACAGTTGCTCCTCTTCAGTCCAATACACTGTACTTGCTGGGAAAAGACGTGAGTGCTATTTGTACTGTATACAGCAATAAGTGCACAATAGTGAATCTTCTTACCAGAAAACAACTCTTGCTCTTAGGACCAGAAACTGCATTTGATTCAATCCACTTAGGGCTGGGAAACAAACGCTAGCTCGCCTTACAAGAAACACGCTCTGCTTTTGAGAATAGGGCACACATCTACTCCACTGTGTTTTCTAGGGGGTCCAAACAGTGAGCTTGCTCAGAAAAAAAGAACTGTGCTTCCTACACACACGGGTCATATCTAGTTCAACTCTGCTTAGGAAACTGACAAAAACAGTAGCTCCTCTTCAGTCCAATACACTGTATTTGCTGGGAACAGACGCGACTGCTATTTGCACTGTGTATGGCAATGGGAGCGCAATAGTGACTCTTCTTATCAGAAAACAACTATTGCTCGTAGGACCGGAAACTGCATGGGATTCAACTCGAATTCTAACTGGGAAACAAACACTAGCTCGCCTTACAAGAAACACACTCTGCTTTTGAGAAAAGAGAACTCTTCTACTCTACTGTGTTTCCTATGGGATCCGAACAGTGAGCTTGCTCAGAACAGAAGAACTGTGCCTCCTACACACACGGGCCATATTTGTTCTACTCTGCTTAGGAAACTGACAAGAACATTAGCTCCTCTTCAGTCCAATACACTGTACTTGATGGGAACAGACGCCAGTGCTATTTGCACTGTGTATGACAATGAGAGCGCAATAGTGACTCTTCTTACCAGAAAACAACTCTTGCTCGTAGGACCAGAAACTGCATGGGATTCAACTCCATTTAGGACTGTGAAAAAAACGCTAGCTCGCCTTACAAGAAACACACTCTGCTTTTGAGAAAAGAGCACTCTTCTACTCTACTGTGTTTCCTATAGGGTCCGAACAGTCAGCTTGCTGAGAACAAACGAACTGTGCTTCCTACACACACGGGCCATATCTAGATCAACTCTGCCTAGGAAACTGACAAGAACAGTAGATCCTCTTAAGTCCAATACACTGTACTTCCTGGGAACAGACGCGAGGTCTATTTGCACTGTGTATGGCAAAGGGAGCGCAATAGTGACTCTTCTTACCAGAAAACAACTCTTGCTCGTAGGACCAGAAACTGCATGTGTATTTCAACTCCACTTAGGACTGGGAAACAAATGCTAGCTCGCCTTATAAGAAACACACTCTGCTTTTGAGAAAAGAGCACTCTTCTACTCTACTGTGTTTCCTATGGGGTTCGAACAGTGAGCTTGCTCAGAACAAAAGAACTGTGCTTCCTACACACACGGGCCATATCTAGTTCAACTCTGCTTAGAAACTGACAAGAACAGTTGCTCCTCTTCAGTCCAATACACTGTACTTGCTGGGAAAAGACGTGAGTGCTATTTGTACTGTATACAGCAATAAGTGCACAATAGTGAATCTTCTTACCAGAAAACAACTCTTGCTCTTAGGACCAGAAACTGCATTTGATTCAATCCACTTAGGACTGGGAAACAAACGCTAGCTCGCCTTACAAGAAACACGCTCTGCTTTTGAGAATAGGGCACACATCTACTCCACTGTGTTTTCTAGGGGGTCCAAACAGTGAGCTTGCTCAGAAAAAAAGAACTGTGCTTCCTACACACAAGGGTCATATCTAGTTCAACTCTGCTTAGGAAACTGACAAGAACAGTAGCTCCTCTTCAGTCCAATACACTGTACTTGCTGGGAACAGACGCCAGTGCTATTTGCACTGTGTATGACAATGAGAGCGCAATAGTGACTCTTCTTACCAGAAAACAACTCTTGCTCGTAGGACCAGAAACTGCATGGGATTCAACTCCATTTAGGACTGTGAAAAGAACGCTAGCTCGCCTTACAAGAAACACACTCTGCTTTGGAGAAAAGAGCACTCTTCTCTGTACTCTGTTTCCTATGGGGTCCAAACAGAGAACATTCTCAGAACAGAAGAACTGTGCTTCCTACACCCGGGCCATATCTAGTTCAACTCTGCTTAGGAAACTGACAAGAACAGTAGATCCTCTTCAGTCCAATGCACTGTACTTGCTGGGAACAGACGCCAGTGCTATTTGCACTGTGCATGACAATGGGAGCGCAATAGTGACTTTTTTTTTTTTACCAGAAAACAACTCTTGCTCATTGGACCTGAAACTGCATGTGATTCAACTCCATTTAGCACTCGGAAACAAACGCTAGCTCGCCTTACAAGAAACACACTCTGCTTTTGAGGAAAGAGCACACTTCTACTCTACTGTGTTTCCTATAGGGTCAGAACAGTGAGCTTTCTGGGTACAAAAGAACTGTGCTTCCTACACACATGGGCCATATCTAGTTCAAAACTGCTTAGGAACCTGACAAGAACAGTAGATCCTCTTCAGTCCAATACACTGTACATGCTGGGAAGAGAAACCAGTACTATTTGCCCTGTGTATGACAAAGGAGCACAATAGTGACTCTTCTTACAAAAAAAACCTCTTGGTCATAGGACCAGAAACTGCATGTGATTCAACTCAATTTAGGACTGGGAAACAAACGCTGGCTCGCCTTACAAGAAACACACTCTGCTTTTGAGGAAAGAGCACTCTTCTACTATACTGTGTTTCCTATAGGGCAAGAACAGTGAGCTTACTGAGTACAAAAGAACTGTGCTTCCTACACACACGAGCCATATCTAGTTCAACTCTGCTTAGGAAACTGACAAGAACAGTAGCTCCTCTTCAGACCAATACACTGTACTTGCTGGAAACAGACACGAGTGCTATTTGTACTGTGAATGGCAATCGGAGCACAATAGTGACTCTTCCTACCACAAAACAATTCTTGCTCGTAGGACCAGAAACTGCATGTGATTCAACTACATTCAGGACTGGGAAACAAACGCTAGCTCGCCTTACAAGAAACACACTCTGCTTTTAGAAAAGGTCACACTTCTACTCTACTGTGTTTCCTATAGGGTCCGAACAGTGAGCTTGCTCAGAACAAAAGAACCGTGCTTCCTACACACACCGGCCATATCTAGTTCAACTCTGCTTAGGAAACTGACAAGAACAGTAGATCCTCTTCAGTCCAATACACTGTACTTGCTGGGAACAGACACGAGTGCTATTTGCACTGTGTATGGCAATGGGAGCGCAATAGTGACTTTCCTTACCAGAAAACAACTCTTGCTCCTAGGAACGGAAACTGCATGTGATTCAACTCCATTTAGGACTGCGAAACAAACGCTAGCCTGCCTTACAATAAACAAACTCTGCTTTTGTGGAAAGAGCACTCTTCTACTCTACTGTTTTTCCTATAGGGCCAGAACAGTGAGCTTGCTGAGTACAAAAGAACTGTGCTTCCTACACACATGGGCCATATATAGTTCAACTCTGCTTAGGAAAATGACAAGAACAGTAGCTTCTCTTCAGTCCAATACTCTGTACTTGCTGGGAACAGACGCGAGGGCTATTTGCACTGTGTATGGCAAAGGGAGCGCAATAGTGACCCTTCTTACCAGAAAACAACTCTTGCTCGTAGTACCAGAAACTGCATGTGTATTTCAACTCCATTTAGGACTGGGAAACAAACGCTAGCTCTCCTTACAAGAAACACACTCTGCTTTTGAGAAAAATGCACTCTTCTACTCTACTGTGTTTCCTATGGGGTTCGAAATGTGAGCTTGCTCAGAACAAAAGAACTGTGCTTCCTACACACACGCGCCATATCTTGTTCAATTCTGCTTAGGAAACTGACAAGAACAGTAGATCCTCTTCAGTCCAATAGACTGTACATGCTGGGAACAGACGCCAGTGCTATTTGCCCTGTGTGTGACAATGGGAGCGCAATAGTGACTCTTCTTACCAGAAAACAACACTTGCTAGTAGGACCAGAAACTGCATGTGATTCAACTCCATTTAGGAATAGGAAACAAATGCTAGCTCTCCTTACAAGAAACACACTCTGCTTTTGAGAAAAGAGCACTCTTCTACTCTACTGTGTTTCCTATGGGGTCCGAACAGTGAGCTTGCTCAGAACAAAAGAACTGTGTTTCCTACACACACGGGCCTTATCTCGTTCAACTTTGGTTAGGAAACTGACATGAACAGTAGCTCCTCTTTAGACCAATACACTGTACTTGCTGGAAACAGATGCGAGTGTTATTTGTACTATGTATGGCAATGGGAGCGCAATAGTGACTCTTCTTACCAGAAAACAACACTTGCTCGTAGGACCAAAAACTGCATGTGATTCAACTCCATTTAGGACTGGGAAACAAACGCTAGCTTGCCTTACAAGAAACACACTCTGCTTTTGAGAAAAGAGCACTCTTCTACTCTACTGTGTTTCTTATGGGGTCCGAACAGTGAGCTTGCTCAAAACAAAAGAACTGTGCTTCCTACACACACGGGCCATATCTAGTTCCACTCTGCTTAGGCAACTGAAAAGAACAGTAGATCCTCTTCAGTCCAATACGCTGTACATGCTGGGTACAGACGCGAGTGCTATTTGCACTGTGTATGGCAATGGGAGCACAATAGTGACTTTCCTTACGAGAAAACAACTCTTGCTCGTAGGAACGGAAACTGCATGTGATTCAACTCCATTTAGGACTGCGAAACAAACGCTAGCTCGCCTTACAAAAAACACACTCTGCTTTTGAGGAAAGAGAACTTATCTACTCTACTGTGTTTCCTATAGGGCCAGAACAGTGAGCTTGCTGAGTACAAAAGAACTGTGCTTCCTACACACATGGGCCATATCTAGTTCATCTCTGCTTAGGAAACTGACAAGAACAGTAGCTCCTCTTCAGTCCAATACACTGTACTTGCTGGGAACAGACGCGAGGGCTATTTGCACTGTGTATGCAAAGGAAGCACAATAGTGACTCTTCTTCACAGAAAACAACTCTTTCTCGTAGGACCAGAAACTGCATGTGTATTTCAACTCCATTTAGGACTGGGAAACAAACGCTAGCTCACCTTACAAGAAACACACTCTGCTTTTGAGAAAAATGCACTCTTCTACTCTACTGTGTTTCCTATGGGGTTCGAAATGTGAGCTTGCTCAGAACAAAAGAACTGTGCTTCCTACACACACGGGCCATATCTTGTTCAATTCTGCTTAGGAAACTGACAAGAACAGTAGAACCTCTTCAGTCCAATAGACTGTACATGCTGGGAACAGGCGCCAGTGCTATTTGACCTGTGTGTGACATTGGGAGCGCAATAGTGACTCTTCTTACCAGAAAACAACTCTTGCTCATATGACCAGAAACTGCATGTGATTCAACTCCATTTAGGACTGGAAAACAAAAGCTAGGTCGCCTTACAAGAAACACACTCTGCTTTTGAGAAAAGAGCACTCTTCTACTCTACTGTGTTTCCTATGGGGTCCGAACAGTGAGCTTGCTCAGAACAAAAGAACTGTGCTTCCTACACACACGGGCCATATCTAGTTCAACTCTGCTTAGGAAACTGAAAAGAACAGTAGATCCTCTTCAGTCCAATACGCTGTACATGCTGGGTACAGACGCCAGAGCTATTTGCATTTTGTATGGCAATGGGAGCACAATAGTGACTCTTCTTACCAAAAAACAACTCTTGCTCGTAGGACCAGAAACTGCATGTGATTCAACTCCATTTAGGACTGGGAAACAAACGCTAGCTCGCCTTACAAGAAACACACTCTGCTTTTGAGAAAAGAGCACTCTTCTACTCTACTGTGTTTCCTTTGTGTTCCAAACAGTGAGCTTGCTCAGAACAAAAGAACTTTGGTTCCTACACACACGGGCCATATCTAGTTCAATTCTGCTTAGGAAACTGACAAGAACAGTAGCTCCTCTTCAGTCCAATACACTGTACTTGCTGGGAACAGACGCGAGTGCTATTTGCACTGTGTATGGCAATGGGAGCACAATAGTGACTTTCCTTACCAGAAAACAACTCTTGCTCGTAGGAACGGAAACTGCAAGTGATTCAACTCCATTTAGAACTGGGAAACAAACGCTAGCTCGCCTTACAAGAAACACACTCTGCTTTTGAGAAAAGAGCACTCTTCTTCTCTACTGTGTTTCCTATAGGGCCAGAACAGTGAGCTTGCTCAGAACAAAAGAACTGTGCTTCCTACACACACGGGCCATATCTAGTTCAATTCTGCTTAGGAAACTGACAAGAACAGTAGCTCCTCTTCAGTCCAATACACTGTACATGCTGGGTACAGACGCCAGTGCTATTTGCACTGTGTATGGCAATGGGAGCGCAATAGTGACTCCTCTTACCAGAAAACAACTCTTGCTCATATGACCAGAAACTGCATATGATTCAACTCCATTTAGGACTGGGAAACAAACGCTAGCTCACCTTACAAAAAATACACTCTGCTTTTGAGGAAAGAGAACTCTTCTACTCTACTGTGTTTCCTATAGGGCCAGAACAGTGAGCTTCCTGAGTACAAAAGAACTGTGCTTTCTACACACATGGGCCATATCTAGTTCAACTCTGCTTAGGAAAATGACAAGAACAGTAGCTCCTCTTCAGTCCAATACACTGTACTTGCTGGGAACAGACGCGAGGGCTATTTGCACTGTGTATGGCAAAGGAAGCACAATAGTGACTCTTCTTCACAGAAAACAACTCTTTCTCGTAGGACCAGAAACTGCATGTGTATTTCAACTCCATTTAGGACTGGGAAACAAACGCTAGCTCGCCTTACAAGAAACACACTCTGCTTTTGAGAAAAATGCACTCTTCTACTCTACTGTGTTTCCTATGAGGTTCGTAATGTGAGCTTGCTCAGAACAAAAGAACTTGCTTCCTACACACACGGGCCATATCTTGTTCAATTCTGCTTAGGAAACTGAAAAGAACAGTAGAACCTCTTCAGTCCAATACACTGTACATGCTGGGAACAGACGCCAGTGCTATTTGCCCTGTGTGTGACAATGGGAGCGCAATAGTGACTCTTCTTCCCAGAAAACAACTCTTGCTCGTATGACCAGAAACTGCATGTGATTCAACTCCATTTAGGACTGGGAAACAAATGCTAGGTCGCCTTACAAGAAACACACTCTGCTTTTGAGAAAAGAGCACTCTTCTACTCTACTGTGTTTCCTATGGGGTCCGAACAGTGAGCTTGCTCAGAAAAAATGAACTGTGCTTCCTACACACACGGGCCATATCTAGTTCAACTCTGCTTAGTAAACTGAAAAGAACAGTAGATGCTCTTCAGTCCAACACGCTGTACATGCTGGGTACAGACGCCAGTGCTATTTGCACTTTGTATGGCAATGGGAGCACAATAGTGACTCTTCTTACCAAAAAACAACTCTTGCTCCTAGGACCAAAAACTGCATGTGATTCAACTCCATTTAGGACTGGGAAACAAACGCTAGCTCGCCTTACAAGAAACACACTCTGCTTTTGAGAAAAGAGCACTCTTCTACTCTACTGTGTTTCCTATGGGGTCCAAACAGTGAGCTTGCTCAGAACAAAAGAAATTTACTTCCTACACACACGGGCCATATCTAGTTCAATTCTGCTTAGGAAACTGACAAGAACAGTAGATCCTCTTCAGTCCAATACACTGTACATGCTGGGTACAGATGCCAGTGCTATTTGCACTGTGTATGGCAATGGGAGCGCAATAGTGACTCTTCTTACCAGAAAACAACTCTTGCTCGTATGAACAGAAACTGCATGTGATTCAACTCCATTTAGGACTGGGAAACAAACGCTAGCTCGCCTTACAAGAAACACACTCTGCTTTTGAGAAAAGAGCACTCTTCTACTCTACTGTGTTTCCTATAGGGCCAGAACAGTGAGCTTGCTCAGAACAAAAGAACTGTGCTTCCTACACACACGGGCCATATCTATTTCAATTCTGCTTAGGAAACTGACAAGAACAGTAGATCCTCTTCAATCCAATACACTGTACTTGCTGGGAACAGACGCGAGTGCTATTTGCACTGTGTATGGCAATGTGAGCGCAATAGTGACTTTCCTTACCAGAAAACAACTCTTGCTCCTAGGAACGGAAACTGCATGTGATTCAACTCCATTTAGGACTGCGAAACAAACGCTAGCCTGCCTTACAATAAACAAACTCTGCTTTTGTGGAAAGAGCACTCTTCTACTCTACTGTTTTTCCTATAGGGCCAGAACAGTGAGCTTGCTGAGTACAAAAGAACTGTGCTTCCTACACACATGGGCCATATCTAGTTCAACTCTGCTTAGGAAAATGACAAGAACAGTAGCTCCTCTTCAGTCCAATACTCTGTACTTGCTGGGAACAGACGCGAGGGCTATTTGCACTGTGTATGGCAAAGGGAGCGCAATAGTGACCCTTCTTACCAGAAAACAACTCTTGCTCGTAGTACCAGAAACTGCATGTGTATTTCAACTCCATCTAGGACTGGGAAACAAACGCTAGCTCGCCTTACAAGAAACACACTCCGCTTTTGAGAAAAATGCACTCTTCTACTCTACTGTGTTTCCTATGGGGTTCGAAATGTGAGCTTGCTCAGAACAAAAGAACTGTGCTTCCTACACACACGGGCCATATCTATTTCAATTCTGCTTAGGAAACTGACAAGAACAGTAGAACCTCTTCAGTCCAATAGACTGTACATGCTGGGAACAGGCGCCAGTGCTATTTGACCTGTGTGTGACATTGGGAGCGCAATAGTGACTCTTCTTACCAGAAAACAACTCTTGCTCATATGACCAGAAACTGCATGTGATTCAACTCCATTTAGGACTGGAAAACAAAAGCTAGGTCGCCTTACAAGAAACACACTCTGCTTTTGAGAAAAGAGCACTCTTCTACTCTACTGTGTTTCCTATGGGGTCCGAACAGTGAGCTTGCTCAGAACAAAAGAACTGTGCTTCCTACACACACGGGCCATATCTAGTTCAACTCTGCTTAGGAAACTGAAAAGAACAGTAGATCCTCTTCAGTCCAATACGCTGTACATGCTGGGTACAGACGCCAGAGCTATTTGCATTTTGTATGGCAATGGGAGCACAATAGTGACTCTTCTTACCAAAAAACAACTCTTGCTCGTAGGACCAGAAACTGCATGTGATTCAACTCCATTTAGGACTGGGAAACAAACGCTAGCTCGCCTTACAAGAAACACACTCTGCTTTTGAGAAAAGAGCACTCTTCTACTCTACTGTGTTTCCTTTGTGTTCCAAACAGTGAGCTTGCTCAGAACAAAAGAACTTTGGTTCCTACACACACGGGCCATATCTAGTTCAATTCTGCTTAGGAAACTGACAAGAACAGTAGCTCCTCTTCAGTCCAATACACTGTACTTGCTGGGAACAGACGCGAGTGCTATTTGCACTGTGTATGGCAATGGGAGCACAATAGTGACTTTCCTTACCAGAAAACAACTCTTGCTCGTAGGAACGGAAACTGCAAGTGATTCAACTCCATTTAGGACTGGGAAACAAACGCTAGCTCGCCTTACAAGAAACACACTCTGCTTTTGAGAAAAATGCACTCTTCTACTCTACTGTGTTTCCTATGAGGTTCGTAATGTGAGCTTGCTCAGAACAAAAGAACTTGCTTCCTACACACACGGGCGATATCTTGTTCAATTCTGCTTAGGAAACTGAAAAGAACAGTAGAACCTCTTCAGTCCAATACACTGTACATGCTGGGAACAGACGCCAGTGCTATTTGCCCTGTGTGTGACAATGGTAGCGCAATAGTGACTCTTCTTCCCAGAAAACAACTCTTGCTCGTATGACCAGAAACTGCATGTGATTCAACTCCATTTAGGACTGGGAAACAAATGCTAGGTCGCCTTACAAGAAACACACTCTGCTTTTGAGAAAAGAGCACTCTTCTACTCTACTGTGTTTCCTATGGGGTCCGAACAGTGAGCTTGCTCAGAAAAAATGAACTGTGCTTCCTACACACACGGGCCATATCTAGTTCAACTCTGCTTAGTAAACTGAAAAGAACAGTAGATGCTCTTCAGTCCAACACGCTGTACATGCTGGGTACAGACGCCAGTGCTATTTGCACTTTGTATGGCAATGGGAGCACAATAGTGACTCTTCTTACCAAAAAACAACTCTTGCTCCTAGGACCAAAAACTGCATGTGATTCAACTCCATTTAGGACTGGGAAACAAACGCTAGCTCGCCTTACAAGAAACACACTCTGCTTTTGAGAAAAGAGCACTCTTCTACTCTACTGTGTTTCCTATGGGGTCCAAACAGTGAGCTTGCTCAGAACAAAAGAAATTTACTTCCTACACACACGGGCCATATCTAGTTCAATTCTGCTTAGGAAACTGACAAGAACAGTAGATCCTCTTCAGTCCAATACACTGTACATGCTGGGTACAGATGCCAGTGCTATTTGCACTGTGTATGGCAATGGGAGCACAATAGTGACTCTTCTTACCAGAAAACAACTCTTGCTCGTATGAACAGAAACTGCATGTGATTCAACTCCATTTAGGACTGGGAAACAAACGCTAGCTCGCCTTACAAGAAACACACTCTGCTTTTGAGAAAAGAGCACTCTTCTACTCTACTGTGTTTCCTATAGGGCCAGAACAGTGAGCTTGCTCAGAACAAAAGAACTGTGCTTCCTACACACACGGGCCATATCTATTTCAATTCTGCTTAGGAAACTGACAAGAACAGTAGATCCTCTTCAATCCAATACACTGTACTTGCTGGGAACAGACGCGAGTGCTATATGCCCTGTGTATGGCAATGTGAGCGCAATAGTGACTTTCCTTACGAGAAAACAACTCTTGCTCCTAGGAACGGAAACTGCATGTGATTCAACTCCATTTAGGACTGCGAAACAAACGCTAGCCTGCCTTACAATAAACAAACTCTGCTTTTGTGGAAAGAGCACTCTTCTACTCTACTGTTTTTCCTATAGGGCCAGAACAGTGAGCTTGCTGAGTACAAAAGAACTGGGCTTCCTACACACATGGGCCATATCTAGTTCAACTCTGCTTAGGAAAATGACAAGAACAGTAGCTCCTCTTCAGTCCAATACTCTGTACTTGCTGGGAACAGACGCGAGGGCTATTTGCACTGTGTATGGCAAAGGGAGCGCAATAGTGACCCTTCTTACCAGAAAACAACTCTTGCTCGTAGTACCAGAAACTGCATGTGTATTTCAACTCCATCTAGGACTGGGAAACAAACGCTAGCTCGCCTTACAAGAAACACACTCTGCTTTTGAGAAAAATGCACTCTTCTACTCTACTGTGTTTCCTATGGGGTTCGAAATGTGAGCTTGCTCAGAACAAAAGAACTGTGCTTCCTACACACACGGGCCATATCTTGTTCAATTCTGCTTAGGAAACTGACAAGAACAGTAGAACCTCTTCAGTCCAATAGACTGTACATGCTGGGAACAGGCGCCAGTGCTATTTGACCTGTGTGTGACATTGGGAGCGCAATAGTGACTCTTCTTACCAGAAAACAACTCTTGCTCATATGACCAGAAACTGCATGTGATTCAACTCCATTTAGGACTGGAAAACAAAAGCTAGGTCGCCTTACAAGAAACACACTCTGCTTTTGAGAAAAGAGCACTCTTCTACTCTACTGTGTTTCCTATGGGGTCCGAACAGTGAGCTTGCTCAGAACAAAAGAACTGTGCTTCCTACACACACGGGCCATATCTAGTTCAACTCTGCTTAGGAAACTGAAAAGAACAGTAGATCCTCTTCAGTCCAATACGCTGTACATGCTGGGTACAGACGCCAGAGCTATTTGCATTTTGTATGGCAATGGGAGCACAATAGTGACTCTTCTTACCAAAAAACAACTCTTGCTCGTAGGACCAGAAACTGCATGTGATTCAACTCCATTTAGGACTGGGAAACAAACGCTAGCTCGCCTTACAAGAAACACACTCTGCTTTTGAGAAAAGAGCACTCTTCTACTCTACTGTGTTTCCTTTGTGTTCCAAACAGTGAGCTTGCTCAGAACAAAAGAACTTTGGTTCCTACACACACGGGCCATATCTAGTTCAATTCTGCTTAGGAAACTGACAAGAACAGTAGCTCCTCTTCAGTCCAATACACTGTACTTGCTGGGAACAGACGCGAGTGCTATTTGCACTGTGTATGGCAATGGGAGCACAATAGTGACTTTCCTTACCAGAAAACAACTCTTGCTCGTAGGAACGGAAACTGCAAGTGATTCAACTCCATTTAGGACTGGGAAACAAACGCTAGCTCGCCTTACAAGAAACACACTCTGCTTTTGAGAAAAGAGCACTCTTCTACTCTACTGTGTTTCCTATAGGGCCAGAACAGTGAGCTTGCTCAGAACAAAAGAACTGTGCTTCCTACACACACGGGCCATATCTAGTTCAATTCTGCTTAGGAAACTGACAAGAACAGTAGCTCCTCTTCAGTCCAATACACTGTACATGCTGGGTACAGACGCCAGTGCTATTTGCACTGTGTATGGCAATGGGAGCGCAATAGTGACTCCTCTTACCAGAAAACAACTCTTGCTCATATGACCAGAAACTGCATATGATTCAACTCCATTTAGGACTGGGAAACAAACGCTAGCTCACCTTACAAAAAATACACTCTGCTTTTGAGGAAAGAGAACTCTTCTACTCTACTGTGTTTCCTATAGGGCCAGAACAGTGAGCTTCCTGAGTACAAAAGAACTGTGCTTTCTACACACATGGGCCATATCTAGTTCAACTCTGCTTAGGAAAATGACAAGAACAGTAGCTCCTCTTCAGTCCAATACACTGTACTTGCTGGGAACAGACGCGAGGGCTATTTGCACTGTGTATGGCAAAGGAAGCACAATAGTGACTCTTCTTCACAGAAAACAACTCTTTCTCGTAGGACCAGAAACTGCATGTGTATTTCAACTCCATTTAGGACTGGGAAACAAACGCTAGCTCGCCTTACAAGAAACACACTCTGCTTTTGAGAAAAATGCACTCTTCTACTCTACTGTGTTTCCTATGAGGTTCGTAATGTGAGCTTGCTCAGAACAAAAGAACTTGCTTCCTACACACACGGGCCATATCTTGTTCAATTCTGCTTAGGAAACTGAAAAGAACAGTAGAACCTCTTCAGTCCAATACACTGTACATGCTGGGAACAGACGCCAGTGCTATTTGCCCTGTGTGTGACAATGGGAGCGCAATTGTGACTCTTCTTCCCAGAAAACAACTCTTGCTCGTATGACCAGAAACTGCATGTGATTCAACTCCATTTAGGACTGGGAAACAAATGCTAGGTCGCCTTACAAGAAACACACTCTGCTTTTGAGAAAAGAGCACTCTTCTACTCTACTGTGTTTCCTATGGGGTCCGAACAGTGAGCTTGCTCAGAAAAAATGAACTGTGCTTCCTACACACACGGGCCATATCTAGTTCAACTCTGCTTAGTAAACTGAAAAGAACAGTAGATGCTCTTCAGTCCAACACGCTGTACATGCTGGGTACAGACGCCAGTGCTATTTGCACTTTGTATGGCAATGGGAGCACAATAGTGACTCTTCTTACCAAAAAACAACTCTTGCTCCTAGGACCAAAAACTGCATGTGATTCAACTCCATTTAGGACTGGGAAACAAACGCTAGCTCGCCTTACAAGAAACACACTCTGCTTTTGAGAAAAGAGCACTCTTCTACTCTACTGTGTTTCCTATGGGGTCCAAACAGTGAGCTTGCTCAGAACAAAAGAAATTTACTTCCTACACACACGGGCCATATCTAGTTCAATTCTGCTTAGGAAACTGACAAGAACAGTAGATCCTCTTCAGTCCAATACACTGTACATGCTGGGTACAGATGCCAGTGCTATTTGCACTGTGTATGGCAATGGGAGCGCAATAGTGACTCTTCTTACCAGAAAACAACTCTTGCTCGTATGAACAGAAACTGCATGTGATTCAACTCCATTTAGGACTGGGAAACAAACGCTAGCTCGCCTTACAAGAAACACACTCTGCTTTTGAGAAAAGAGCACTCTTCTACTCTACTGTGTTTCCTATAGGGCCAGAACAGTGAGCTTGCTCAGAACAAAAGAACTGTGCTTCCTACACACACGGGCCATATGTATTTCAATTCTGCTTAGGAAACTGACAAGAACAGTAGATCCTCTTCAATCCAATACACTGTACTTGCTGGGAACAGACGCGAGTGCTATTTGCACTGTGTATGGCAATGTGAGCGCAATAGTGACTTTCCTTACCAGAAAACAACTCTTGCTCCTAGGAACGGAAACTGCATGTGATTCAACTCCATTTAGGACTGCGAAACAAACGCTAGCCTGCCTTACAATAAACAAACTCTGCTTTTGTGGAAAGAGCACTCTTCTACTCTACTGTTTTTCCTATAGGGCCAGAACAGTGAGCTTGCTGAGTACAAAAGAACTGTGCTTCCTACACACATGGGCCATATCTAGTTCAACTCTGCTTAGGAAAATGACGAGAACAGTAGCTCCTCTTCAGTCCAATACTCTGTACTTGCTGGGAACAGACGCGAGGGCTATTTGCACTGTGTATGGCAAAGGGAGCGCAATAGTGACCCTTCTTACCAGAAAACAACTCTTGCTCGTAGTACCAGAAACTGCATGTGTATTTCAACTCCATCTAGGACTGGGAAACAAACGCTAGCTCGCCTTACAAGAAACACACTCTGCTTTTGAGAAAAATGCACTCTTCTACTCTACTGTGTTTCCTATGGGGTTCGAAATGTGAGCTTGCTCAGAACAAAAGAACTGTGCTTCCTACACACACGGGCCATATCTTGTTCAACTTTGGTTAGGAAACTGACATGAACAGTAGCTCCTCTTTAGACCAATACACTGTACTTGCTTGAAACAGATGCGAGTGTTATTTGTACTATGTTTGGCAATGGGAGCGCAATAGTGACTCTTCTTACCAGAAAACAACACTTGATCGTAGGACCAAAAACTGCATGTGATTCAACTCCATTTAGGACTGGGAAGCAAACGCTAGCTTGCCTTACAAGAAACACACTCTGCTTTTGAGAAAAGAGCACTCTTCTACTCTACTGTGTTTCTTATGGGGTCCGAACAGTGAGCTTGCTCAGAACAAAAGAACTGTGCTTCCTACACACACGGGCCATATCTAGTTCCACTCTGCTTAGGAAACTGAAAAGAACAGTAGATCCTCTTCAGTCCAATACGCTGTACATGCTGGGTACAGATGCGAGTGCTATTTGCACTGTGTATGGCAATGGGAGCACAATAGTGACTTTCCTTACGAGAAAACAACTCTTGCTCGTAGGAACAGAAACTGCATGTGATTCAACTCCATTTAGGACTGGGAAACAAAAGCTAGCTCGCCTTACAAGAAACACACTCTGCTTTTGAGAAAAGAGCACTCTTCTACTCTACTGTGTTTCCTATGAGGTCCAAACAGTGAGTTTGCTCAGAACAAAAGAACTTTGCTTCCTACACACACGGGCCATATCTAGTTCAATTCTGCTGAGGAAACTGACAAGAACAGTATCTCCTCTTCAGTCCAATACACTGTACTTGCTGGGAACAGACGCGAGTGCTATTTGCACTGTGTATGGCAATGGGAGCACAATAGTGACATTCCTTACCAGAGAACAACTCTTGCTCATAGGAACGGAAACTGCATGTGATTCAACTCCATTTAGGACTGGGAAACAAACGCTAGCTCGTCTTACAAGAAACACACTCTGCTTTTGAGAAAAGAGCACTCTTCTACTCTACTGTGTTTCCTTTGGGGTCCAACAGTGAGCTTGCTCAGAACAAAAGAACTGTGCTTCCTACACACACGGGCCTTATCTAGTTCAACTTTGGTTAGGAAACTGACATGAACAGTAGCTCCTCTTTAGACCAATACACTGTACTTGCTGGAAACAGATGCGAGTGTTATTTGTACTATGTATGGCAATGGGAGCGCAATAGTGACTCTTTTTACCAGAAAACAACACTTGTTCGTAGGACCAAAAACTGCATGTGATTCAACTCCATTTAGGACTGGGAAGCAAACACTAGCTCGCCTTACAAGAAACACACTCTGCTTTTGAGAAAAGAGCACTCTTCTACTCTACTGTGTTTCTTATGGGGTCCGAACAGTGAGCTTGCTCAGAACAAAAGAACTGTGCTTCCTACACACACGGGCCATATCTAGTTCAACTCTGCTTAGGAAACTGAAAAGAACAGTAGATCCTCTTCAGTCCAATACGCTGTACATGCTGGGTACAGACGCCAGTGCTATTTGCAATTTGTATGGCAATGGGAACACAATAGTGACTCTTCTTACCAGAAAACAACTCTTGCTCGTAGGACCGGAAACTGCATGTGATTCAACTCCATTTAGGACTGGGAAACAAACGCTAGCTCGCCTTACAAGAAACACACTCTGCTTTTGAGAAAAGAGCACTCTTCTACTCTACTGTGTTTCCTATGGGGTCCAAACAGTGAGCTTGCTCAGAACAAAAGAACTTTGCTTCCTACACACACGGGCCATATCTAGTTCAATTCTGCTTAGGAAACTGACAAGAACAGTATCTCCTCTTCAGTCGAATACACTGTACTTGCTGGGAACAGACGCGAGGGCTATTTGCACTGTGTATGGCAATGGGAGCACAATAGTGACTTTCCTTACGAGAAAACAACTCTTGCTCGTAGGAACGGAAACTGCATGTGATTCAACTCCATTTAGGACTGTGAAACAAACACTAGCTCGCCTTACGAAAAAACACACTCTGCTTTTGAGGAAAGAGAACTCTTCTACTCTACTGTGTTTCCTATAGGGCCAGAACCGTGAGCTTGCTGAGTACAAAAGAACTGTGCTTCCTACACACATGGGCCATATCTAGTTCATCTCTGCTTGGGAAACTGACAAGAACAGTAGCTCCTCTTCAGTCCAATACACTGTACTTGCTGGGAACAGACGCGAGGGCTATTTGCACTGTGTATGGCAAAGGAAGCACAATAGTGACTCTTCTTCACAGAAAACAACTCTTTCTCGTAGGACCAGAAACTGCATGTGTATTTCAACTCCATTTAGGACTGGGAAACAAACGCTAGCTCGCCTTACAAGAAACACACTCTGCTTTTGAGAAAAATGCACTCTTCTACTCTACTGTGTTTCCTATGGGGTTCGAAATGTGAGCTTGCTCAGAACAAAAGAACTGTGCTTCCTACACACAAGGGCCATATCTTGTTCAGTTCTGCTTAGGAAACTGACAAGAACAGTAGAACCTCTTCAGTCCAACAGATTGTACATGCTGGGAACAGACGCCAGTGCTATTTGCCCTGTGTGTGACAATGGGAGCACAATAGTGACTCTTCTTACCAGAAAACATCTCTTGCTCCTATGACCATAAACTGCATGTGATTCAACTCCATTTAGGACTGGGAAACAAACACTAGGTCGCCTTACAAGAAACACACTCTGCTTTTGAGAAAAGAGCACTCTTCTACTCTACTGTGTTTCCTATGTGGTCCGAACAGTGAGCTTGCTCAGAAAAAAAGAACTGTGCTTCCTACACACACGGGCCATATCTAGTTCAACTCTGCTTAGGAAACTGAAAAGAACAGTAGATCCTCTTCAGTCCAATACGCTGGACATGCTGGGTACAGACGCCAGTGCTATTTGCACTTTGTATGGCAATGGGAGCACAATAGTGACTCTTCTTACCAAAAAACAACTCTTGCTCGTAGGACCAGAAACTGCATGTGATTCAACTACATTTAGAACTGGGAAACAAACGCTAGCTCTCCTTACAAGAAACACACTCTGCTTTTGAGAAAAGAGCACTCTTCTACTCTACTGTGTTTCCTATGGGGTCCAAATAGTGAGCTTGCTCAGAACAAAAGAACTTTGCTTCCTACACTCACGGGCCATATCTAGTTCAATTCTGCTTAGGAAACTGACAAGAACAGTATCTCCTATTCAGTCCAATATACTGTACTTGCTGGGAACAGACGCGAGTGCTATTTGCACTGTGTATGGCAATGGGAGCACAATAGTGACTTTCCTTACCAGAAAACAACTCTTGCTCGTAAAAACGGAAACTGCATGTGATTCAACTCCATTTAGGACTTGGAAACAAACGCTAGCTCGCCTTACAAGAAACACACTCTGCTTTTGAGAAAAGAGCACTCTTCTACTCTACTGTTTTTCCTATTGGGCCAGAACAGTGAGCTTGCTGAGTACAAAAGATCTGTGCTTCCTACACACATGGGCCATATCTACTTCAACTCTGCTTAGGAAAATGACAAGAACAGTAGCTCCTCTTCAGTCCAATACACTGTACTTGTTAAGAACAGACGCGAGGGCTATTTGCACTGTATATGGCAAAAGGAGCGCAATAGTGACCCTTCTTACCAGAAAACAACTCTTGCTCGTAGGACCAGAAACTGCATGTGTATTTCAACTCCATTTAGGACTGGGAAACAAACGCTAGCTCGCCTTACAAGAAACACACTCTGCTTTTGAGGAAAGAGCACTCTTCTACTCTACAGTTTTTCCTAGAGGGCCAGAACAGTGAGCTTGCTCAGAACAAAAGAACTTTGGTTCCTACACACACGGGCCATATCTAGTTCAATTCTGCTTAGGAAACTGACAAGAACAGTAGATCCTCTTCAGTCCAATACACTGTACATGTTGGTTACATACGCCAGTGCTATTTGCACTGTGTATGGCAATGGGGGCGCAATAGTGTCTCTTCTTACCAGAAAACAACTCTTGCTCGTAGGACCAGAAACTGCATGTGATTAAACTCCATTTAGGTCAGGGAAAAAATCGCTAGCTCGACTTACAAGAAACACACTCTGCTTTTGAGAAAAGAGCACTCTTCTACTCTACTGTGTTTCCTATAGGGCCAGAACAGTGAGCTTGCTCAGAACAAAAGAACTGGGCTTCCTACAGACACGGGCCATATCTAGTTCAATTCTGCTTAGGAACCTGACAAGAACATTAGATCCTCTTAAGTCCAATACACTGTACATGCTGGGTACAGACGCCAGTGCTATTTGCACTGTGTATGGCAATGGGAGCGCAATAGTGACTCTTCTTACCAGAAAATAACTCTTGCTCGTAGGACCAGAAACTGCATGTGATTCAACTCCATTTCTGACTAGGAAACAAACGCTAGCTCGCCTTACAAGAAACACACACTGCTTTTGAGAAAAGAGCACTCTTCTACTCTACTGCGTTTCCTATGGACTTTGAACAGTGAGCTTGCTCAGAACAAAAGAACTGTGCTTTCTACAAACACGGGCCATATCTTGTTCAATTCTGCTTAGGAAACTGACAAGAACAGTAGAACCTCTTCAGTCCAATAGACTGTACATGCTGGGAACAGACGCCAGTGCTATTTGCCCTGTGTGTGACAATGGGAGCACAATAGTGACTCTTCTTACCAGAAAACAACTCTTGCTCGTATGACCAGAAACTGCATGTGATTCAACTCCATTTAGGACTGGGAAACAGACGCTAGCTCGCCTTACAAGAAACACACTCTGCTTTTGAGAAAAGAGCACTCATCTACTCTACTGTGTTTCCTTTGGGGTCCAAACAGTGAGCTTGCTCAGAACAAATGAACTGTGCTTCCTACACACACGTGCCATATCTAGTTCAATTCTGCTTAGGAAACTGACAAGAACAGTAGCTCCTCTTCAGTCCAATACACTGTACTTGCTGGGAACAGACATGAGTGCTATTTGCACTGTGTATGGCAATGGGAGCGCAATAGTGACTTTCCTTACCAGAAAACAACTCTTGCTCGTAGGAACGGAAACTGCATGTGATTCAACTCCATTTAGGACTGCGAAACAAAAGCTAGCTCGCCTTACAAGAAACACACTCTGCTTTTGAGAAAAATGCACTCTTCTACTCTACTGTTTTTCCTATGGGGTTCGAAATGTGAGCTTGCTCAGAACAAAAGTACTGTGTTTCCTACAAACACGGGCCATATCTTGTTCAATTCTGCTTCGGAAACTGACAAGAACAGTAGAACCTCTTCAGTCCAATAGACTGTACATGCTGGGAACAGACGCCAGTGCTATTTGCCCTGTGTGTGACAATGGGAGCACAATAGTGACTCTTCTTACCAGAAAACAACTCTTGCTCGTATGACCAGAAACTGCATGTGATTCAACTCCATTTAGGACTGGGAAACAAACGCTAGGTCGCCTTCCAAGAAACACACTCTGCTTTTGAGAAAAGAGCACTCTTCTACTCTACTGTGTTTCCTATGTGGTCCGAACAGTGAGCTTGCTCAGAACAAAAGAACTGTGCTTCCTACACACACGGGCCATATCTAGTTCAACTCTGCTTAGGAAACTGAAAAGAACAGTAGATCCTCTTCAGTCCAATACGCTGTACATGCTGGGTACAGACGCCAGTGCTATTTGCACTTTGTATGTCAATGGGAGCACAATAGTGACTCTTCTTACCAAAAAACAACTCTTGCTCGTAGGACCAGAAACTGCATGTGATTCAACTACATTTAGGATTGGGAAACAAACGCTAGCTTGCCTTACAAGAAACACACTCTGCTTTTGAGAAAAGAGCACTCTTCTACTCTACTGTGTTTCCTATGGGGTCCAAACAGTGAGCTTGCTAAGAACAAAGGAACTTTGCTTCCAAAACACACGGGCCATATCTAGTTCAATTCTGCTTAGGAAACTGACAAGAACAGTAGCTCCTCTTCAGTCCAATACACTGTACTTGCTGGGAACAGACGCGAGGGCTATTTGCACTGTGTATGGCAAAGGGAGCGCAATAGTGACCCTTCTTACCAGAAAACAACTCTTGCTCGTAGTACCAGAAACTGCATGTGTATTTTAACTCCATTTAGGACTGGGAAACAAACGCTAGCTCGCCTTACAAGAAACACACTCTGCTTTTGAGAAAAATGTACTCTTCTACTCTATTGTGTTTCCTATGGGTTTCGAAATGTGAGCTTGCTCAGAACAAAAGAACTGTGCTTCCTACACACACGCGCCATATCTTGTTCAATTCTGCTTAGGAAACTGACAAGAACAGTAGATCCTCTTCAGTCCAATAGACTGTACATGCTGGGAACAGACGCCAGTGCTATTTGCCCTGTGTGTGACAATGGGAGCGCAATAGTGACTCTTCTTACCAGAAAACAACACTTGCTCGTAGGACCAGAAACTGCATGTGATTCAACTCCATTTAGGAATGGGAAACAAATGCTAGCTCTCCTTACAAGAAACACACTCTGCTTTTGAGAAAAGAGCACTCTTCTACTCTACTGTGTTTCCTATGGGGTCCGAACAGTGAGCTTGCTCAGAACAAAAGAACTGTGCTTCCTACACACGGGCCTTATCTCGTTCAACTTTGGTTAGGAAACTGACATGAACAGTAGCTCCTCTTTAGACCAATACACTGTACTTGCTGGAAACAGATGCGAGTGTTATTTGTACTATGTATGGCAATGGGAGCGCAATGGTGACTCTTCTTACCAGAAAACAACACTTGCTCGTAGGACCAAAAACTGCATGTGATTCAACTCCATTTAGGACAGGGAAGCAAACGCTAGCTTGCCTTACAAGAAACACACTCTGCTTTTGAGAAAAGAGCACTCTTCTACTCTACTGTGTTTCTTATGGGGTCCGAACAGTGAGCTTGCTCAGAACAAAAGAACTGTGCTTCCTACACACAGGGGCCATATCTAGTTCAATTCTGCTTAGGAAACTGACAAGAACAGTAGATCCTCTTCAGTCCAATACACTGTACATGTTGGTTACATACGCCAGTGCTATTTGCACTGTGTATGGCAATGGGGGCGCAATAGTGACTCTTCTTACCAGAAAACAACTCTTGCTCGTAGGACCAGAAACTGCATGTGATTCAACTCCATTTAGGTCTGGGAAACAATCGCTAGCTCACCTTACAAGGAACACACTGTGCTTTTGAGAAAAAAGCACTCTTCTTCACTACTGTGTTTCCTACGGGGTCCAAACAGTGAGCTTGCTCAGAACAAAAGAACTGTGCTTCCTACACACACAGGCCATATCTAGTTCAATTCTGCTTAGGAAACTGACAAGAACAGTAGATCCTCTTCAGTCCAATACACTGTACATGCTGGGTACAGACGCCAGTGCTATTTGCACTGTGTATGGCAATGGGAGCGCAATAGTGACTCTTCTTACCAGAAAACAACTCTTGCTCATATGACCAGAAACTGCATGTGATTCAACTCCATTTAGGACTGGGAAACAAACGCTAGTTTGCCTTACAAGAAACACACTCTGCTTTTGAGAAAAGAGCACTTATCTACTCTACTGTGTTTCCTTTGGGGTCCAAACAGTGAGCTTGCTCAGAACAAATGAACTGTGCTTCCTACACACACGGGCCATATCTAGTTCAATTCTGCTTAGGAAACTGACAAGAACAGTAGCTCCTCTTCAGTCCAATACACTGTACTTGCTGGGAACAGACACGAGTGCTATTTGCACTGTGTATGGCAATGGGAGCACAAAGGTGACTTTCCTTACCAGAAAACAACTCTTGCTCATAGGAACGGAAACTGCATGTGATTCAACTCCATTTAGGACTGGGAAAAAAACGCTAGGTCGCCTTACAAGAAACACACTCTGCTTTTGAGAAAAGAGCACTCTTCTACTCTACTGTGTTTCCTATGGGGTCCGAACAGTGAGCTTGCTGAGTACAAAAGAACTGTGCTTCCTACACACACGGGCCATATCTAGTTCAACTCTGCTTAGGAAACTGAAAAGAACAGTAGATCCTCTTCAGTCCAATATGCTGTGCATGCAGGGTACAGACGCCAGTGCTATTTACACTTTGTATGGCAATGGGAGCACAATAGTGACTCTTCTTACCAAAATACAACTCTTGCTCATAGGACCAGAAACTGCATGTGATTCAACTACATTTAGGACTGGGAAACAAACGCTAGCTCACCTTACAAGAAACATACTCTGCTTTTGAGAAAAGAGCACTCTTCTACTCTACTGTGTTTCCTATGGGGTCCAAACAGTGAGCTTGCTCAGAACAAAAGAAATTTACTTCCTACACACACGGGCCATATCTAGTTCAATTCTGCTAAGGAAACTGACAAGAACAGTAGCTCCTCTTCAGTCCAATACACTGTACATGCTGGTTACAGACGCCAGTGCTATTTGCACTGTGTTTGGCAATGGGAGCGCAATAGTGACTCTTCTTACCAGAAAACAACTCTTGCTCCTATGAACAGAAACTGCATGTGATTCCACTCCATTTAGGACTGGGAAACAAACGCTAGCTCGCCTTACAAGAAACACACTCTGCTTTTGAGAAAAGAGCACTCTTCTACTCTACTGTGTTTCCTTTGGGGTCCAAACAGTGAGCTTGCTCAGAACAAAAGAACTGTGCTTCCTACACACACGGGCCATATCTAGTTCAATTCTGCTCAGGAAACTGACAAGAACAGTAGATCCTCTTCAGTCCAATACACTGTACTTGCTGGGAACAGACGCGAGTGCTATTTGCTCTGTGTATGGCAATGGGAGCACAATAGTGACTTTCCTTACGAGAAAACAACTCTTGCTCGTAGGAACGGAAACTGCATGTGATTCAACTCCATTTAGGACTGTGAAACAAACGCTAGCTCGCCTTACAAAAAACACACTCTGCTTTTGAGAAAAGAGCACTCTTCTACTCTACTGTTTTTCCTATTGGGCCAGAACAGTGAGCTTGCTGAGTACAAAAGAACTGTGCTTCCAACACACACGGCCATATCTAGTTCAATTCTGCTAGGAACCTGACAAGAACAGTAGATCCTCTTCAGTCCAATACACTGTACTTGCTGGGAACAGACAACAGTGCTATTTGTCATGTGTATGGCAATGGCAGCGCAATAGTGACTATTCTTACCATTAAACAACACTTGCTCATAGGACCAGAAACTGCATGTGATTCCACTCCATTTAGGACTGGGAAACAAACGCTAGCTCGCATTACAAGAAACACACTCTGCTCTAGAGAAAAGAGCACTCTTCAACTCTACTGTGTTTCCTATGGGGTGCAAACAGTGAGCTTGTTCAGAACAAAAGAACTGTGCTTCCTACACACACGGACCATATGTAGTTCAACTCTGCTTAGGAAACTGACAAGAACAGTAGCTCCTATTCAGTCCAATACACTGTACTTGCTGGGAAAAGACGCGAGTGTTATTTGCCCTGTATATGGCCATGGGAGTGCAATAGTGACTTTCCTTACCAGAAAACAACTCTTGTTCGTAGGACCAGAAACTGCATGTGATTCAACTCCATTTGGGACTGGGAAACACACGCTAGCTCACCTTACAAGAAACACACTCTGCTTTTGAGAAAAGAGCACTCTTCTATTCTACTGTGTTTCCTATGGGGTCCGAAAAAGTGAGCATGCTCAGAACAAAAGAACTGTGCTTCCTACACACACGGATAATATCTAGTTCAACTCTGCTTAGGAAACTGACAAGAACAGTAGCTCCTCTTCAGTCCAATACACTGTACTTGCAGGGAACAGATGCGAGTGCTATTTGCACTGTGTATGGCATTTGGAGCGCAATAGTGACTCTTCTTACCAGAAAACAACTCTTACTCGAAGGACCAAAATCTGCCTGTGACTCAACTCTATTTAGGACTGGGAAACCAATGCGAGCTCACCTTACAAGAAATACACTCTACTTTAGAGAATAGAGCACTCTTCAACTCTACTGTGTTTCCTATAGGGCCACAACAGTGAGCTTGCTCAGAATATAATAACTGTGCTACCTACACACACAGGCCATATCTATTTCAACTCTGCTTAGGAAGCTGACAAGAACAGTAGATCCTCTTCAGTCCAATACACTGTACTTGCTGGGAACAGACGCGAGTGCTATTTGCACTGTGTATGGCAATGAGAGCGCAATAGTGACTTTCCTTATCAGAAAACAACTCTTGCTCGTAGGACCCGAAACTGCATGTATTCAACTCATTTTGGACTGGGAAACAAACGCTAGCTTGCCTTACAAAAAACACACTCTGCTTTTGAGAAAAGAGCACTCTTCTACTCTACTGTGTTTCCTATGGGGTCCGAACAGTGAGCTTGCTCAGAACAAAAGAACTGTGCTTCCTACACACACGGCCATATCTAGTTCAATTCTGCTTAAGAACCTGACAAGAACAGTAGATCCTCTTCAGTCCAATACACTGTACTTGCTGCGAACAGACGCCAGTGCTATTTGCCCTGTGTATGGCAATGGCAGCGCGATAGTGATTCTTCTTACCAGAAAACAACTCTTGCTCGTAGTACCAGAAACTGCATGGGTTTCAACTCCATTTAGGACTGCGAAACAAACGCTAGCTCGCCTTACAAGAAACACACTCTGCTTTAGAGAAAAGAGCACTCTTCTACTCTACTGTGTTTCCTATGGGGTCCAAACAGTGAGCTTGCTCAGAACAAAAGAACTGTGCTTCCTACACACACGGATAATATCTAGTTCAACTCTGCTTTGGAAACTGACAAGAACAATAGCACCTATTCAGTGAAATACACTGTACTTGCTGGGAACAGGCGCGAGTGCTATTTGCACTGTGTATGGCAATGGGAGCACAATGTGACTTTCCTTACCAGAAAGCAACTCTTGTTCGTAGGACCAGAAACTGCATGTGATTCAACTCCATTTAGGACTGGGAAACAAATGATAGCTGCCTTACAAGAAACACACTCTGCTTTAGAGAAAAGAGCACTCATCTACTCTACTGTGTTTCCTATATGGCCAGAACAGTGAGCTTGCTCAGAACATAAGAACTGTGCTTCCTACACACGGGCCATATCTAGTTCAACTCTGCTTAGGAAACTGACAAGAACAGTAGCTCCTCTTCAGTCCGATACACTGTACATGCTGGGAACAGACGCGAGTGCTATTTGCACTGTGTATGGCAATGGGAGCACAATAGTGACTTTCCTTACCAGAAAACAACTCTTGCTCATAGGACCAGAAACTGCATGTGATTCAACTCCATTTATGACTGGGAAACAAACGCTAGCTTGCCTTACAAGAAACACACTCTGCTTTTGATAAAAGAGCACTCTTCTACTCTACTGTGTTTCCTATGGGGTCCGAACAGTGAGCCTGCTCAGAACAAAAGAATTGTGCTTCCTACACACATGGCCATATCTAGTTCAATTCTGCTTAGGAACCTGACAAGAACAGTAGATCCTCTTCAGTACAATACACTGTACTTGCTGGGAACAGACAACAGTTCTATTTGTCATGTGTATGGCAAAGGCAGCGCAATAGTGACTATTCTTACCATAAAACAACTCTTGCTCATAGGAACAGAAACTGCATGTGATTCAACTCCATTTAGGACTGGGAAACAAACGCTAGCTTGCCTTACAGAAACACACTCTGCTTTAGAGAAAAGAGCACTCTTCTACTCTACAGTGTTTCCTATAGGGCCAGAACAGTGAGCTTGCTCAGAACAAAAGAATTGTGCTTCCTACACACGGGCCATGTCTAGTTCAACTCTGCTTAGGAAACGGAAAAGAACAGTTACTCCTATTCAGTCCAGTACACTGTACATGCTGGGAACAGACACGAGTGCTATTTGCACTGTGTATGGCATTTGGATCGCAATAGTGACTCTTCTTACCAGAAAACAACTCTTGCTCGTAGGACCAAAAACTGCCTGTGACTCAATTCGATTTAGGACTGGGAAACAAATGCGAGCTCGCCTTACAAGAAATACACTCTACTTTAGAGAAAAGAGCACTCTTCAACTCTACTGTGTTTCCTATAGGACCAGAACAGTGAGCTTGCTCACAATATAATAACTGTGCTTCCTACACACACAGGACATATCTAGTTCAACTCTGCTTAGGAAACTGACAAGAACAGTAGATCCTCTTCAGTCCAATACACTGTACTTGCTGGGAGCAGACGCGAGTGCTATTTACACTGTGTATGGCAATGAGAGCGCAATAGTGACTTTCCGTACCAGAAAACAACTCTTGCTCATAGGACTACAAACTGGATGTCATTCAACTCCATTTAGGACTGGGAAACAAATGCTAGCTCGCCTTACAAGAAACAAACTCTGCTTTTGAGAAACGAGCACTCTTCTACTCTATGGTGTTTCCTCTGGGGTCCAAACAGTGAGCTTGCTCAGAACAAAAGAACTGTGCTTCCGACACACATGGACCATATCTAGTTCAACTCTGCTTAGGAATCTGACAAGAACAGTAGCTCCTGTTCAGTCCAATACTCTGTACTTGCTGGGCACAGATGCGAGGGCTATTTGCACTGTGTATGGCAATTGGAGCACAATAGTGACTCTTCTTACCAGAAAACAACTCTTGCTCGTAAGACCAAAAACTGCATGTGACTCAACTCCATTTAGGACTGGGAAACAAATGCGAGCTCGCCTTACAAGAAACACACTCTGCTTTAGAGAAAAGAGCACTCTTCTTCTCTACTGTGTTTCCTAAAGGGCCACAACAGTGAGCTTGCTCAGAACAAAAGAACTGTGCTTCCCACACACGGGCCATATCTAGTTCAACTCTGCTTAGGAAACTGACAAGAACAGTAGCTCCTCTTCAGTCCAATACACTGTACTTGCTGGGAACAGACGCGAGTGCTATTTGCACTGTGTATGGTAATGAGAGCGCAATAGTGACTTTCCTTACCAGAAAACAACTCTTGCTAATAGGACTACAAACTGCATGTGATACAATGCCATTTAGGACTGGGAAACAAATGCTAGCTCGCCTTACAAGAAACACACTCTGCTTTTGACAAAAGAGCACTCTTCTACTCTATGGTGTTTCCTATGTGGTCCGAACAGTGAGCTTGCTCAGAACAAAAGAACTGTGCTTCCTACATACACGGCCATATCTAGTTCAATTCTGCTTAGGAACCTGACAAGAACAGTAGATCCTCTTCAGTCCAATACACTGTACTTGCTGGGAACAGACAACAGTGCTATTTGTCCTGTGTATGGCAATGGCAGCGCAATAGTGGTTTTCCTTACCAGAAAACAACTCTTGCTCATAGGACCAGAAACTGCATGTGATTCAACTCCATTTAGGACTGGGAAACAAACGCTAGCTCGCGTTATAAGGAACACACTCTGCTTTTGAGAAAAGAACACTCTTCTACTCTACTGTGTTTCCTATGGGTTCTGAACAGTGAGCTTGCTCAGAACAAAAGAACTGTGCTTCCTACACACAAGGCCATGTCTAGTTCAATTCTGCTTAGGAACCTGACAAGAACAGTAGATCCTCTTCAGTCCAATACACTGTACTTGCTGGGAACAGACGCCAGTGCTATTTGCGCTGTGTATGACAATGGCAGCGCAATAGTGACTCTTCTTACCATAAAACAACTCTTGCTCGTAGTACCAGAAACTGCATGTGATTCAATTAAATGTAGGACTGGGAAACAAACGCTAGATCCCCTTACAAGAAACACACTCTCCTTTTGAGAAAAGAGCATTCTTCTACTCTACTGTGTTTCCTAAAGGGCCAGAACAGTGAGCTTGCTCAGAACAAAAGAACCGTGCTTCCTACACACGGGCCATATCTAGTTCAACTCTGCTTAGGAAACTGACAAGAACAGTAGCTCCTCTTCAGTCCAATACACTGTACTTGCTAGGAGCAGACGCGAGTGCTATTTGCACTGTGTATGGCAATGAGAGCGCAATAGTGACTCTTCTTACCAGAAAACAACTCTTGCTCGTAGGACCAGAAACTGCATGGGATTCAACTTCATTTCTCACTGGGAAACAAACACTAGCTAGCCTTACAAAAAACACACTCTGCTTTTGAGAAAAGAGCACTCTTCTGCTCTACTGTGTTTCCTAAAGGGCCAGAACAGTGAGCTTGCTCAGAACAAAAGAACTGTGCTTCCTACACACACGGGCCATATCTAGTTCAACTCTGCTTAGGAAACTGACAAGAACAGTAGATCCTCTTCAGTCCAATACATTGTATATGCTGGGAACAAACGACAGTGCTATTTGCGCTGTGTATGACAATGGGAGCGTAATAGTGACTCTTATTACCAGAAAACAACTCTTGCTCCTAGTACCAGAAACTGCATGGGATTCAACTTCATTTCTCACTGGGAAACAAACACTAGCTAGCCTTACAAGAAACACACTCTGCTTTTGAGAAAAGAGCACTCTTCTACTCTACTGTGTTTCCTATAGGTTCAGAACAGTGAGCTTGTTCAGAACAAAAGAACTCTGCTTCATACACACACGGGCCATATCTAGTTCAACTCTGCTTAGGAAACTGACAAGAACAGTAGCTCCTCTTCTGTCTAATACAATGTATTTGCTGGGAGCAGACGCGAGAGCTATTTGCACTGTGTATGACAATGGGAGCTCAATAGTGACTCTTCCCACCAGAAAACAACTCTTTCCTGTAGGACCAGAAACTGCATGTGATTCAACTCCATTTAGGACTGGGAAACAAACCCTAGCTCGCCTTAGAAGAAACACACTCTGCTTTTGAGAAAAGAGCACTCTTCTACTCTACTGTGTTTCCTATGGGGTCCGTACAGTGAGCTTGCTCAGAACAAAAGAACTGTGCTTCCTACACACATGGGCCATATCTAGTTCAACTCTGCTTCGGAAACTGACAAGAACAGTAGCTCCTCTTCAGTCCAATACACTGTACTTGCTGGCAGCAGACGCGAGTGCTATTTGCACTGTGTATGGCAAAGGGAGCACCATAGTGACTTTCCTTACCAGAAAACAACTGTTGCTTTTAGTATCAGAAACTGCATGTGATTCAATTCCATTTAGGACTGGGAAACAAACGCTAGCTCCCCTTACAAGAAACACACTCTGCTTTTGAGAAAAGAGCATATTTCTACTCTACTGTGTTTCCTAAAGGGCCAGAACAGTGAGCTTGCTCAGAACAAAAGAACTGTGCTTCCTACACACGGGCCATATCTAGTTCAACTCTGCTTAAGGAAACTGACAAGAACAGTAGCTCCTCTTCAGTCCAATACACTGTACTTGCTAGGAGCAGACGCGAGTGCTATTTGCACTGTGTATGGCCATGGGAGCGCAATAGTGACTCTTCCTACCAGAAAACAACTCTTGCTCGTAGGACCAGAAACTGCATGGGATTCAACTTCATTTCTTACTGGGAAACAAACACTAGCTAGCCTTACAAGAAACACAGTCTGCTTTGAGAAAAGAGCACTCTTCTACTCTACTGTGTTTCCTATAGGTTCAGAACAGTGAGCTTGCTCAGAACAAAAGAACTGTGCTTCCTACACACACGGGCCATATCTAGTTCAACTCTGCATAGGAAACTGACAAGAACAGTAGCTCCTCTTCTGTCTAATACAATGTACTTGCTGGGAGCAGACGCGAGAGCTATTTGCACTGTGTATGACAATGGGAACTCAATAGTGACTCTTCCCACCAGAAAACAACTCTTGCCTGTAGGACCAGAAACTGCATGTGATTCAACTCCATTTAGGACTGGGAAACAAACCATTGCTCGCCTTAGAAGAAACACACTCTGCTTTTGAGAAAAGAGCACTCTTCTACTCTACTGTGTTTCTTATAGGGCCAGAACAGTGAGCTTGCTCAGAACAAAAGAACTGTGCTTCCTACACACACGTGCCATATCTAGTTCAACTCTGCATAGGAAACTGACAAGAACAGTAGCTCCTCTTCTGTCTAATACAATGTACTTGCTGGGAGCAGACGCGAGAGCTATTTGCACTGTGTATGACAAAGGGAACTCAATAGTGACTCTTCCCACCAGAAAACAACTCTTGCCTGTAGGACAAGAAACTGCATGTGATTCAACTCCATTTAGGACTGAGAAACAAACCATAGCTCGCCTTAGAAGAAACACACTCTGCTTTTGAGAAAAGAGCACTCTTCTACTCTACTGTGTTTCTTATAGGGCCAGAACATTGAGCTTGCTCAGAACAAAAGAACTGTGCTTCCTACACACATGGGCCATATCTAGTTCAACTCTGCTTCGGAAACTGACAAGAACAGTAGCTCCTCTTCAGTCCAATACACTGTACTTGCCGGGAGCAGACCGCGAGTGCTATTTGCACTGTGTATGGCAATGGGAGCTCAGTAGTGACTCTTCTTACCAGAAAACAACTCTTGCTCATAGGACCAGAAACTGCGTGTGATTCAACTCTGTTTCTGACTGGGAAACAAACACTAGCTAGCCTTACAAGAAACACACTCAGCTTTTGAGAAAAGAGCACTCGCCTACTCTACTGTGTTTCCTATGGGGTACGAACAGTGAGTTGCTCAGAACAAAAGAACTGTGCTTCCTACACACATGGACCATATCTAGCTTCGGAAACTGACAAGAACAGTAGCTCCTCTTCAGTCCAATACACTGTACTTGCTGGGAGCGACGCGAGTGCTATTTGCACTGTGTATGCCAAAGGGAGCACCGTAGTGACTTTCCTTACCAGAAAACAACTCTTGCTCGTAGAACCAGAAACTGCATGGGATTCAATTCCATGTAGGACTGGGAAACAAACACTAGCTAGCCTTACAAGAAACACACTCTGCTTTTGAGAAAAGAGCATTATTCTACTCTACTGTGTTTCCTAAAGGGCCAGAACAGTGAGCTTGCTCAGAACAAAAGAACTGTGCTTCCTACACATGAGCCATATCTAGTTCAACTCTGCTTAGGAAACTGACAAGAACAGTAGCTCCTATTCAGTCCAATACACTGTACTTGCTAGGAGCAGACGCGAGTGCTATTTGCACTGTGTATGGCAATGAGAACGCAATAGTGACTCTTCTTACCAGAAAACAACTCTTGCTCGTAGGACCAGAAACTGCATGGGATTCAACTTCATTTCTCACTGGGAAACAAACACTAGCTAGTCTTACAAGAAACACACTCTGCTTTTGAGAAAAGAGCACTCTTCTACTCTACTGTGTTTCCTATAGGTTCAGAACAGTGAGCTTGCTAAGAACAAAAGAACTGTGCCTCCTACACACACGGGCCATATCTAGTTCTACTCTGCTTAGGAAACTGACAAGAACATTAGCTCCTCTTCAGTCCAATACACTGTACTTGCTGGGAACAGACGCCAGTGCTATTTGCACTGTGTATGACAATGGGAATTCAATAGTGACTCTTCCCACCAGAAAACAACTCTTGCGTGTAGGACCAGAAAGTGCATGGGATTCAACTCCATTTAGGACTGGGAAACAAACCATAGCTCGCCTTAGAAGAAACACACTCTGCTTTTGAGAAAAGAGCACTCTTCTACTCTACTGTGTTTCTTATAGGGCCAGAACTGTGAGCTTGCTCAGAACAAAAGAACTGTGCTTCCTACACACACGGGCCATATCTAGTTCAACTCTGCTTAGGAAACTGACAAGAACAGTATATCCTCTACTGTACAATACACTGTACTTGCTGGGAACAGATGCGAGTGCTATTTGCACTGTGTATGGAAATGGGAGCGCAATAGTGACTCTTTTTACCAGAAAACAACTCTTGCTCGTAGGACCAGAAACTGCATGTGATTCAACTCCATTTAGGACTGGGAAACAAACGCTAGCTCGCCTTACACGAAACACACTCTGCTTTTGAGAAAAGAGCACTCTTCTACTCTACTGTGTTTCCTATAGGGCCAGAACAGTGAGCTTGCTCAGAACAAAAGAACTGTGCTTCCTATACACAGGGGCCATATCTAGTTCAACTCTGCTTAGGAAACTGACAAGAACAGTAGATCCTCTTCAGTCTAACACACTGTACATGCTGGGAACAGATGCCAGTGGTATTTGCCCTGTGTATGGCAATGGGAGCACAATAGTGACTCTTCTTACCAGAAAACAACTCTTGCTCGTAGGACCAGAAACTGCATGGGATTCAACTCCATTTAAGACTGGCAAACAAACGCTAGCTCGCCTTACGAGAAACACACTCTGCTTTTGAGGAAAGAGCACTCTTCTACTCTACTGTGTTTCCTATAGGGCCAGAAGAGTGAGCTTGCTCAGAACAAAAGAACTGTGGTTCCTACACAAACGGGCCATATCTAGTTCAACTCAGTTTGGAAACTGACAAGAACAGTAGATCCTCTTCAGTACAATACATTGTACATGCTCGGAACAGACGACAGTGCTATTTGCGCTGTGTATGAAAAAGGGAGCATAATAGTGACTCTTCTTAACAGAAAAAAACTCTTACTCGTAGGACCAGAAACTGCATGTGATTCAACTCCATTTAAGACTGGGAAACAAACGCTAGCTCGCCTTACAAGAAACACACTCTGCTTTTGAGAAAAGAGCACTCTTCTACTCTACTGTGTTTCCTATGGGCTCGGAACTGTGAGCTTGCTCAGAAAAAAGAACTGTGCTTCCTAAACACACGGGTCATATCTAGTTCCACTCTGCTTAGGAAACTGACAAGAACAGTAGATCCTCTTCTTTCCAATACACTGTACTTGCTGGGAACATACGCGAGTGCTATTTGCACTGTGTGTGGATAAGGGAGCGCAATAGTGACTTTCCTTACCAGAAAACAACTCTTGTTCGTAGGACCAGAAACTGCATGGGATTCAACTCCATTTAAAACTGGGAAACAAACGCTAGCTTCCTTTACAAGAAACACACTCTGCTTTTGAGAAAAGAGCACTCTTCTACTCTACAGTGTTTCCTATATGGTCAGAACAGTGAGCTTGCTCAGAACAAAAGAACTGTGTTTCCTACACAAACGGGCCACATCTTGTTCAACTCTGCTTAGGAAACTGACAAGAACAGTAGCTCCTCTTCAGTCCAATACACTGTACTTGCTGGGAGCAGACGCGAGTGCTATTTGCACTGTGTATAGCATGGGAGCGCAATAGTGACTCTTCTTACCAGAAAACAACTCTTGCTCGTAGGACCAGAAACTGCGTGTGATTCAACTCTGTTTCTGACTGGGAAACAAACACTAGCTAGCCTTACAAGAAACACACTCTGCTTTTGAGAAAAGAGCACTCGCCTACTCTACTGTGTTTCCTAAGGGGTCCGAACAGTGAGCTTGCTCAGAACAAAAGAACTGTGCTTCCTACACACACGGGCCATATCTAGTTCAACTCTGCTTAGGAAACTGACAAGAAGAGTAGATCCTCTTCTTTCCAATACACTGTACTAGCTGGGAGCAGACGGGAGTGCTATTTGCACTGTGTATGGCAATGGGAGCGCAATAGTGACTCTTCTTACCAGAAAACAACTCTTGCTCGTAGGACCAGAAACTGCGTGTGACTCAACTCTGTTTCTGACTGGGAAACAAACACTAGCTAGCCTTACAAGAAACACACTCTGCTTTTGATAAAAGAGCACTCTTCTACTCTACTGTGTTTCCTATGGGGTCCGAACAGTGAGCTTGCTCAGAACAAAACAACTGTGCTTCCTAAACACATGGGCCATATCTAGTTCAAATCTGCTTCAGAAACTGACAAGAACAGTAGCTCCTCTTCAGTCCAATACACTGTACATGCTGGGAGCAGATGCGAGTGCTATTTGCCCTGTGTATGGCAATGGGAGCACCATAGTGACTTTCCTTACCAGAAAACAACTCTTGCTCGTAGGACCAGTAACTGCATGGGATTCAATTCCATTTAGGACTGGGAAACAAACGCTAGCTCGCCTTACAAGAAACACACTCTGCTTTTGAGAAAAGAGCACTCTTCTGCTCTACTGTGTTTCCTAAAGTGCCAGAACAGTGAGCTTGCTCAGAACAAAAGAACTGTGCTTCCTACACACACTGGCCATATCTAGTTCAACTCTGCTTAGGAAACTGACAAGAAGAGTAGATCCTCTACTGTACAATACACTGTACTTGCTGGGAACAGATGCGAGTGCTATTTGCACTGTGTATGGAAATGGGAGAGCAATAGTGACTCTTTTTACCAGAAAACAACTCTTGCTCGTAGGACCAGAAACTGCATGTGATTCAACTCCATTTAGGACTGGGAAACAAACGCCAGCTCGCTTTACAAGAAACACACTCTGCTTTTGAGAAAAGAGCACTCTTCTACTCTACTGTGTTTCCTATAGGGCCAGAACAGTGAGCTTGCTCAGAACAAAAGAAATGTGCTTCCTACACACGGGCCATATCTAGTTCAACTCTGCTTAAGGAAACTGACAAGAACAGTAGCTCCTCTTCAGTCCAATACACTATACTTGCTAGGAGCAGACGCGAGTGCTATTTGCACTGTGTATGGCCATGGGAGCGCAATAGTGACTCTTCTTACCAGAAAACAACTCTTGCTCGTAGGACCAGAAACTGCATGGGATTCAACTTCATTTCTCACTGGGAAACAAACACTAGCTAGCCTTACAAGAAACACACTCTGCTTTTGAGAAAAGAGCACTCTTCTACTCTACTGTGTTTCCTATAGGTTCAGAACAGTGAGCTTGCTCAGAACAAAAGAACTGTGGTTACTACACAAACGGGCCATATCTAGTTCAACTCTGCATAGGAAACTGACAAGAACAGTAGCTCCTCTTCTGTCTAATACAATGTACTTGCTGGGAGCAGACGCGAGAGCTATTTGCACTGTGTATGACAATGGGAACTCAATAGTGACTCTTCCCACCAGAAAACAACTCTTGCCTGTAGGACAAGAAACTGCATGTGATTCAACTCCATTTAGGACTGGGAAACAAACCATAGCTCGCCTTAGAAGAAACACACTCTGCTTTTGAGAAAAGAGCACTCTTCTACTCTACTGTGTTTCTTATAGGGCCAGAACAGTGAGCTTGCTCAGAACAAAAGAACTGTGCTTCCTACACTCACGTGCCATATCTAGTTCAACTCTGCATAGGAAACTGACAAGAACAGTAGCTCCTCTTCTGTCTAATACAATGTACTTGCTGGGAGCAGACGCGAGAGCTATTTGCACTGTGTATGACAAAAGGGAACTCAATAGTGACTCTTCCCACCAGAAAACAACTCTTGCCTGTAGGACCAGAAACTGCATGTGATTCAACTCCATTTAGGACTGGGAAACAAACCATAGCTCGCCTTAAAAGAAACACACTCTGCTTTTGAGAAAAGAGCACTCTTCTACTCTACTGTGTTTCTTATAGGGCTAGAACATTGAGCTTGCTCAGAACAAAAGAACTGTGCTTCCTACACACATGGGCCATATCTAGTTCAACTCTGCTTCAGAAACTGACAAGAACAGTAGCTCCTCTTCAGTCCAATACTCTGTACTTGCCTGGAGCAGACGCGAGTGCTATTTGCACTGTGTATGTCAATGGGAGCGCAATAGTGACTCTTCTTACCAGGAAACAATTCTTGCTCGTAGGACCAGAAACTGCTTGTGATTCAACTCTGTTTCTGACTGGGAAACAAACACTAGCTAGCCTTACAAGAAACACACTCTGCTTTTGAGAAAAGAGCACTCGCCTACTCTACTGTGTTTCCTATGGGGTCCGAACAGTGAGTTGCTCAGAACAAAAGAACTGTGCTTCCTACACACATGGACCATATCTAGTTCAACTCTGCTTTGGAAACTGACAAGAACAGTAGCTCCTCTTCAGTCCAATACACTGTACTTGCTGGGAGCAGACGCGAGTGCTATTTGCACTGTGTATGGCAAAGGGAGCACCATAGTGACTTTCCTTACCAGAAAACAACTCTTGCTCGTAGGACCAGAAACTGCATGGGATTCAATTCCATGTAGGACTGGGAAACAAACGCTAGCTCCCCTTACAAGAAACACACTCTGCTTTTGAGAAAAGAGCATTCTTCTACTCTACAGTGTTTCCTAAAGGGCCAGAACAGTGAGCTTGCTCAGAACAAAAGAAATGTGCTTCCTACACACGGGCCATATCTAGTTCAACTCTGCTTAGGAAACTAACAAGAACAGTAGCTCCTATTCAGTCCAATACACTGTACTTGCTAGGAGCAGACGCGAGTGCTATTTGCACTGTGTATGGCAATGAGAGCGCAATAGTGACTCTTCTTACCAGAAAACAACTCTTGCTCGTAGGACCAGAAACTGCATGGGATTCAACTTCATTTCTCACTGGGAAACAAACACTAGTTAGCCTTACAAGTAACACACTCTGCTTTTGAGAAAAGAGCACTCTTCTACTCTACTGAGTTTCCTATAGGTTCAGAACAGTGAGCTTGCTCAGAACAAAAGAACTGTGCTTCCTACACACACGGGCCATATCTAGTTCAACTCTGCATAGGAAACTGACAAGAACAGTAGCTCCTCTACTGTCTAATACAATGTACTTGCTGGGAGCAGACGCGAGAGCTATTTGCACTGTGTATGACAATGGGAGCTCAATAGTGACTCTTCCCACCAGAAAACAACTCTTGCTCGTAGGACCAGAAAGTGCATGGGATTCAACTCCATTTAGGACTGGGAAACAAACCATAGCTCGCCTTAGAAGAAATACACTCTGCTTTTGAGAAAAGAGCACTCTTCTACTCTACTGTGTTTCTTATAGGGCCAGAACTGTGAGCTTGCTCAGAACAAAAGAACTGTGCTTCCTGCACACAAAGGCCATATCTAGTTCAACTCTGCTTAGGAAACTGACAAGAACAGTAGCTCCTCTACTGTACAATACACTGTACTTGCTGGGAACAGATGCGAGTGCTATTTGCACTGTGTATGGAAATGGGAGCGCAATAGTGACTCTTTTTACCAGAAAACAACTCTTGCTCGTAGGACCAGAAACTGCATGGGATTCAACTCCATTTAAAACTGGGAAACAAACGCTAGCTTCCTTTACAAGAAACACACTCTGCTTTTGAGAAAAGAGCACTCTTCTACTCTACAGTGTTTCCTATATGGTCAGAACAGTGAGCTTGCTCAGAACAAAAGAACTGTGTTTCCTACACAAACGGGCCACATCTTGTTCAACTCTGCTTAGGAAACTGACAAGAACAGTAGCTCCTCTTCAGTCCAATACACTGTACTTGCTGGGAGCAGACGCGAGTGCTATTTGCACTGTGTATAGCATGGGAGCGCAATAGTGACTCTTCTTACCAGAAAACAACTCTTGCTCGTAGGACCAGAAACTGCGTGTGATTCAACTCTGTTTCTGACTGGGAAACAAACACTAGCTAGCCTTACAAGAAACACACTCTGCTTTTGAGAAAAGAGCACTCGCCTACTCTACTGTGTTTCCTAAGGGGTCCGAACAGTGAGCTTGCTCAGAACAAAAGAACTGTGCTTCCTACACACACGGGCCATATCTAGTTCAACTCTGCTTAGGGAACTGACAAGAAGAGTAGATCCTCTTCAGTCCAATACACTTTACATGCAGGGAACAGACGCCCGTGCTATTTGCCCTGTGTATGACAATGGCAGCACAATAGTGACTCTTCTTACCAGAAAACAACTCTTGCTCGTAGGACCAGAAACTGCATGGGATTCAACTCCATTTAGGACTGGGAAAAAACGCTATCTTGCCTTGCAAGAAACACACTATGCTTTTGAGAAAAGAGCACTCTTCTACTCTACTGTGTTTCCTATGGGGTCCGAACAGTGAGCTTGCTCAGAACAAAAGAACTGTGCTTCCTACACACATGGGCCATATCTAGTTCAAATCTGCTTCAGAAACTGACAAGAACAGTAGCTCCTCTTCAGTATAATACACTGTACATGCTGGGAGCAGATGCGAGTGCTATTTGCCCTGTGTATGGCAATGGGAGCACCATAGTGACTTTCCTTACCAGAAAACAACTCTTGCTCGTAGGACCAGTAACTGCATGGGATTCAATTCCATTTAGGACTGGGAAACAAACGCTAGCTCGCCTTACAAGAAACACACTCTGCTTTTGAGAAAAGAGCACTCTTCTGCTCTACTGTGTTTCCTAAAGTGCCAGAACTGTGAACTTGCTCAGAACAAAAGAACTGTGCTTCCTGCACACAAAGGCCATATCTAGTTCAACTCTGCTTAGGAAACTGACAAGAACAGTAGCTCCTCTACTGTACAATACACTGTACTTGCTGGGAACAGATGCGAGTGCTATTTGCACTGTGTATGGAAATGGGAGCGCAATAGTGACTCTTTTTACCAGAAAACAACTCTTGCTCGTAGGACCAGAACCTGCATGTGATTCAACTCCATTTAGGACTGGGAAACAAACGCTAGCTTGCCTTACAAGAAACACACTCTGCTTTTGAGAAAAGAGCACTCTTCTACTCTACTGTGTTTCCTATAGGGCCAGAACAGTGAGCTTGCTCAGAACAAAAGAACTGTGCTTCCTAAACGCACGGGCCATATCGAGTTCAACTCTGCTTAGGAAACTGACAAGAACAGTAGATCCTCTTCAGTCTAACACACTGTACATGCTGGGAACAGATGCCAGTGCTATTTGCCCTGTGTATGGCAATGGGAGCGCAATAGTGACTCTTCTTACCAGAAGACAACTCGTGCTCGTAGGACCAGAAACTGCATGGGATTCAACTCCATTTAGGACTGGGAAACAAACGCTAGCTCGCCTTACAAGAAACACAATCTGCTTTTGAGGAAAGAGCACTCTTCTACTCTACTGTGTTTCCTAGAGGGCCAGAAGAGTGAGCTTGCTCAGAACAAAAGAACTGTGGTTCCTACACAAACGGGCCATATCTAGTTTAACTCTGTTTTGGAAACTGACAAGAACAGTATATCCTCTTCTTTCCAATACACTGTACTTGCTGGGAGCAGACGCGAGTGCTATTTGCACTGTGTATGGCAATGGGAGCGCAATAGTGACTCTTCTTACCAGAAAACACCTCTTGCTCGTAGGACCAGAAACTGCGTGTGACTCAACTCTGTTTCTGACTGGGAAACAAACACTAGCTAGCCTTACAAGAAACACACTCTGCTTTTGAGAAAAGAGCACTCGCCTACTCTACTGTGTTTCCTAAGTGGTCCGAACAGTGAGCTTGCTCAGAACAAAAGAACTGTGCTTCCTACACACACGGGCCATATATAGTTCAACTCTGCTTAGGAAACTTACAAGAAAAGTAGATCCTCTTCAGTCCAATACACTTTACATGCAGGGAACAGACGCCCGTGCTATTCGCCCTGTGTATGACAATGGGAGCACAATAGTGACTCTTCTTACCAGAAAACAACTCTTGCTCGTAGGACCAGAAACTGCATGGGATTCAACTCCATTTAGGACTGGGAAAAAACGCTATCTTGCCTTGCAAGAAACACACTCTGCTTTTGAGAAAAGAGCACTCTTCTACTCTACAGTGTTTCCTATATGGTCAGAACAGTGAGCTTGCTCAGAACAAAAGAACTGTGTTTCCTACACAAACGGGCCACATCTTGTTCAACTCTGCTTAGGAAACTGACAAGAACAGTAGCTCCTCTTCAGTCCAATACACTGTACTTGCTGGGAGCAGACGCGAGTGCTATTTGCACTGTGTATAGCATGGGAGCGCAATAGTGACTCTTCTTACCAGAAAACAACTCTTGCTCGTAGGACCAGAAACTGCGTGTGATTCAACTCTGTTTCTGACTGGGAAACAAACACTAGCTAGCCTTACAAGAAACACACTCTGCTTTTGAGAAAAGAGCACTCGCCTACTCTACTGTGTTTCCTAAGGGGTCCGAACAGTGAGCTTGCTCAGAACAAAAGAACTGTGCTTCCTACACACACGGGCCATATCTAGTTCAACTCTGCTTAGGGAACTGACAAGAAGAGTAGATCCTCTTCAGTCCAATACACTTTACATGCAGGGAACAGACGCCCGTGCTATTTGCCCTGTGTATGACAATGGCAGCACAATAGTGACTCTTCTTACCAGAAAACAACTCTTGCTCGTAGGACCAGAAACTGCATGGGATTCAACTCCATTTAGGACTGGGAAAAAACGCTATCTTGCCTTGCAAGAAACACACTATGCTTTTGAGAAAAGAGCACTCTTCTACTCTACTGTGTTTCCTATGGGGTCCGAACAGTGAGCTTGCTCAGAACAAAAGAACTGTGCTTCCTACACACATGGGCCATATCTAGTTCAAATCTGCTTCAGAAACTGACAAGAACAGTAGCTCCTCTTCAGTATAATACACTGTACATGCTGGGAGCAGATGCGAGTGCTATTTGCCCTGTGTATGGCAATGGGAGCACCATAGTGACTTTCCTTACCAGAAAACAACTCTTGCTCGTAGGACCAGTAACTGCATGGGATTCAATTCCATTTAGGACTGGGAAACAAACGCTAGCTCGCCTTACAAGAAACACACTCTGCTTTTGAGAAAAGAGCACTCTTCTGCTCTACTGTGTTTCCTAAAGTGCCAGAACTGTGAACTTGCTCAGAACAAAAGAACTGTGCTTCCTGCACACAAAGGCCATATCTAGTTCAACTCTGCTTAGGAAACTGACAAGAACAGTAGCTCCTCTACTGTACAATACACTGTACTTGCTGGGAACAGATGCGAGTGCTATTTGCACTGTGTATGGAAATGGGAGCGCAATAGTGACTCTTTTTACCAGAAAACAACTCTTGCTCGTAGGACCAGAACCTGCATGTGATTCAACTCCATTTAGGACTGGGAAACAAACGCTAGCTTGCCTTACAAGAAACACACTCTGCTTTTGAGAAAAGAGCACTCTTCTACTCTACTGTGTTTCCTATAGGGCCAGAACAGTGAGCTTGCTCAGAACAAAAGAACTGTGCTTCCTAAACGCACGGGCCATATCGAGTTCAACTCTGCTTAGGAAACTGACAAGAACAGTAGATCCTCTTCAGTCTAACACACTGTACATGCTGGGAACAGATGCCAGTGCTATTTGCCCTGTGTATGGCAATGGGAGCGCAATAGTGACTCTTCTTACCAGAAGACAACTCGTGCTCGTAGGACCAGAAACTGCATGGGATTCAACTCCATTTAGGACTGGGAAACAAACGCTAGCTCGCCTTACAAGAAACACAATCTGCTTTTGAGGAAAGAGCACTCTTCTACTCTACTGTGTTTCCTAGAGGGCCAGAAGAGTGAGCTTGCTCAGAACAAAAGAACTGTGGTTCCTACACAAACGGGCCATATCTAGTTTAACTCTGTTTTGGAAACTGACAAGAACAGTATATCCTCTTCTTTCCAATACACTGTACTTGCTGGGAGCAGACGCGAGTGCTATTTGCACTGTGTATGGCAATGGGAGCGCAATAGTGACTCTTCTTACCAGAAAACACCTCTTGCTCGTAGGACCAGAAACTGCGTGTGACTCAACTCTGTTTCTGACTGGGAAACAAACACTAGCTAGCCTTACAAGAAACACACTCTGCTTTTGAGAAAAGAGCACTCGCCTACTCTACTGTGTTTCCTAAGTGGTCCGAACAGTGAGCTTGCTCAGAACAAAAGAACTGTGCTTCCTACACACACGGGCCATATATAGTTCAACTCTGCTTAGGAAACTTACAAGAAAAGTAGATCCTCTTCAGTCCAATACACTTTACATGCAGGGAACAGACGCCCGTGCTATTCGCCCTGTGTATGACAATGGGAGCACAATAGTGACTCTTCTTACCAGAAAACAACTCTTGCTCGTAGGACCAGAAACTGCATGGGATTCAACTCCATTTAGGACTGGGAAAAAACGCTATCTTGCCTTGCAAGAAACACACTATGCTTTTGAGAAAAGAGCACTCTTCTACTCTACTGTGTTTCCTATGGGGTCCGAACAGTGAGCTTGCTCAGAACAAAAGAACTGTGCTTCCTACACACATGGGCCATATCTAGTTCAAATCTGCTTTGGAAACTGACAAGAACAGTAGCTCCTCTTCAGTCCAATACACTGTACATGCTGGGAGCAGATGCAAGTGCTATTTGCCCTGTGTATGGCAATGGGAGCACCATAGTGACTTTCCTTACCAGAAAACAACTCTTGCTCGTAGGACCAGAAACTGCATGGGATTCAATTCCATTTAGGACTGGGAAACAAACGCTAGCTCGCCTTACAAGAAACACACTCTGCTTTTGAGAAAAGAGCACTCTTCTGCTCTACTGTGTTTCCTAAAGTGCCAGAACAGTGAGCTTGCTCAGAACAAAAGAACTGTGCTTCCTACACACACTGGCCATATCTAGTTCAACTCTGCTTAGGAAACTGACAAGAACAGTAGCTCCTCTACTGTACAATACACTGTACTTGCTGGGAACAGATGCGAGTGCTATTTGCCCTGTGTATGGTAATGGGAGCGCAATAGTGACTCTTTTTACCAGAAAACAACTCTTGCTCGTAGGACCAGAAACTGCATGTGATTCAACTCCATTTAGGACTGGGAAACAAACGCTAGCTCGCTTTACAAGAAACACACTCTCCTTTTGAGAAAAGAGTACTCTTCTACTCTACTGTGTTTCCTATAGGGCCAGAACAGTGAGCTTGCTCAGAACAAAAGAACTGTGCTCCCTATACACACGGGCCATATCTAGTTCAACTCTGCTTAGGAAACTGACAAGAACAGTAGCTCCTCTACTGTACAATACACTGTACTTGCTGGGAACAGATGCCAGTGCTATTTGCACTGTGTATGGAAATGGGAGCGCAATAGTGACTCTTTTTACCAGAAAACAACTCTTGCTCGTAGGACCAGAAACTGCATGTGATTCAACTCCATTTAGGACTGGGAAACAAACGCTAGCTTGCCTTACAAGAAACACACTCTGCTTTTGAGAAAAGAGCACTCTTCCACTCTACTGTGTTTCCTATAGGGCCAGAACAGTGAGCTTGCTCAGAACAAAAGAACTGTGCTTCCTAAACACACGGGCCATATCGAGTTCAACTCTGCTTAGGAAACTGACAAGAACAGTATATCCTCTTCAGTCTAACACACTGTACATGCTGGGAACAGATGCCAGTGCTATTTGCCCTGTGTATGGCAATGGGAGCGCAATAGTGACTCTTCTTACCAGAAGACAACTCGTGCTCGTAGGACCAGAAACTGCATGGGATTCAACTCCATTTAGGACTGGGAAACAAACGCTAGCTTGCCTTACAAGAAACACAATCTGCTTTTGAGGAAAGAGCACTCTTCTACTCTACTGTGTTTCCTAGAGGGCCAGAAGAGTGAGCTTGCTCAGAACAAAAGAACTGTGGTTCCTACACAAACGGGCCATATCTAGTTTAACTCTGTTTTGGAAACTGACAAGAACAGTATATCCTCTTCTTTCCAATACACTGTACTTGCTGGGAGCAGACGCGAGTGCTATTTGCACTGTGTATGGCAATGGGAGCGCAATAGTGACCCTTCTTACCAGAAAACAACTCTTGCTCATAGGACCAGAAACTGCATGTGACTCAACTCTGTTTCTGACTTGGAAACAAACACTAGCTAGCCTTACAAGAAACACACTCTGCTTTTGAGAAAAGAGCACTTGCCTACTCTACTGTGTTTCCTAAGGGGTCCGAACAGTGAGCTTGCTCAGAACAAAAGAACTGTGCTTCCTACACACACGGGCCATATCTAGATCAACTCTGCTTAGGAAACTGACAAGAACAGTAGATCCTCTTCAGTCCAATACACTGTACATGCTGGGAACAACGAGAGTGCTATTTGCCCTGTGTATGACAATGGGAGCGTAATAGTGACTCTTCTTACCAGAAAACAACTCTTGCCTGTAGGACCAGAAACTGCATGTGATTCAACTCCATTTACGACTGGGAAACAAACCCTAGCTCGCCTTAGAAGAAACACACTCTGCTTTTGAGAAAAGAGCACTCTTCTACTCTACTGTGTTTCCTATAGGGCCAGAACAGTGAGCTTGCTCAGAACAAAAGAACTGTGCTTCCTACACACGGGCCATATCTAGTTCAACTCTGCTTAAGGAAACTGACAAGAACAGTAGCTCCTCTTCAGTCCAATACACTGTACTTGCTGGGAGCAGACGCGAGTGCTATTTGCACTGTGTTTGGCCATGGGAGCGCAATAGTGACTCTTCTTACCAGAAAACAACTCTTGCTCGTAGGAACAGAAACTGCATGGGATTCAACTTCATTTCTCACTGGGAAACAAACACTAGCTAGGCTTACAAGAAACACACTCTGCTTTTGAGAAAAGAGCATTCTACTCTACTGAGTTTCCTATAGGTTCATAACAGTGAGCTTGCTCAGAACAAAAGAACTGTGCTTCCTACACACACGGGCCATATCTAGTTCATCTCTGCATAGGAAGCTGACAAGAACAGTAGCTCCTCTTCTGTCTAATACAATGTACTTGCTGGGAGCAGACGCGAGAGCTATTTGCACTGTGTATGACAATGGGAACTCAATAGTGACTCTTCCCACCAGAAAACAACTCTTGCCTGTAGGACCAGAAACTGCATGTGATTCAACTCCATTTAGGACTGGGAAACAAACCATAGCTCGCCTTAGAAGAAACACACTCTGCTTTTGAGAAAAGAGCACTCTTCTACTCTACTGTGTTTCTTATAGGGCCAGAACAGTGAGCTTGCTCAGAACAAAAGAACTGTGCTTCCTACACACACGTGCCATATCTAGTTCAACTGCATAGGAAACTGACAAGAACAGTAGCTCCTCTTCTGTCTAATACAATGTACTTGCTGGGAGCAGACGCGAGAGCTATTTGCACTGTGTATGACAATGGGAACTCAATAGTGACTCTTCCCACCAGAAAACAACTCTTGCCTGTAGGACCAGAAACTGCATGTGATTCAACTCCATTTAGGACTGGGAAACAAACCATAGCTCGCCTTACAAGAAACACACTCTGCTTTTGAGAAAAGAGCACTCTTCTACTCTACTGTGTTTCTTATAGGGCCAGAACAGTGAGCTTGCTCAGAACAAAAGAACTGTGCTTCCTACACACATGGGCCATATCTAGTTCAAATCTGCTTCGGAAACTGACAAGAACAGTAGCTCCTCTTCTGTCCAATACACTGTACTTGCTGGGAGCAGACGCGAGTGCTATTTGCCCTGTGTATGGCAATGGGAGCACCATAGTGACTTTCCTTACCAGAAAACAACTCTTGCTCGTAGTACCAGAAACTGCATGTGATTCAATTCCATTTAGGACTGGGAAACAAACGCTAGCTCGCCTTACAAGAAACACACTCTGCTTTTGAGAAAAGAGCACTCTTCTGCTCTACTGTGTTTCCTAAAGAGCCAGAACAGTGAGCTTGCTCAGAACAAAAGAACTGTGCTTCCTACACACTGGCCATATCTAGTTCAACTCTGCTTAGGAAACTGACAAGAACAGTAGATCCTCTTCAGTCCAATACACTGTACATGCTGGGAACAACGAGAGTGCTATTTGCCCTGTGTATGACAATGGGAGCGTAATAGTGACTCTTCTTACCAGAAAACAACTCTTGCCTGTAGGACCAGAAACTGCATGTGATTCAACTCCATTTACGACTGGGAAACAAACCCTAGCTCGCCTTAGAAGAAACACACTCTGCTTTTGAGAAAAGAGCACTCTTCTACTCTACTGTGTTTCCTATAGGGCCAGAACAGTGAGCTTGCTCAGAACAAAAGAACTGTGCTTCCTACACACGGGCCATATCTAGTTCAACTCTGCTTAAGGAAACTGACAAGAACAGTAGCTCCTCTTCAGTCCAATACACTGTACTTGCTGGGAGCAGACGCGAGTGCTATTTGCACTGTGTTTGGCCATGGGAGCGCAATAGTGACTCTTCTTACCAGAAAACAACTCTTGCTCGTAGGACCAGAAACTGCATGGGATTCAACTTCATTACTCACTGGGAAACAAACACTAGCTAGGCTTACAAGAAACACACTCTGCTTTTGAGAAAAGAGCACTCTTCTACTCTACTGAGTTTCCTATAGGTTCAGAACAGTGAGCTTGCTCAGAACAAAAGAACTGTGCTTCCTACATACACGGGCCATATCTAGTTCATCTCTGCATAGGAAACTGACAAGAACAGTAGCTCCTCTTCTGTCTAATACAATGTACTTGCTGGGAGCAGACGCGAGAGCTATTTGCACTGTGTATGACAATGGGAACTCAATAGTGACTCTTCCCACCAGAAAACAACTCTTGCCTGTAGGACCAGAAACTGCATGTGATTCAACTCCATTTAGGACTGGGAAACAAACCATAGCTCGCCTTAGAAGAAACACACTCTGCTTTTGAGAAAAGAGCACTCTTCTACTCTACTGTGTTTCTTATAGGGCCAGAACAGTGAGCTTGCTCAGAACAAAAGAACTGTGCTTCCTACACACACGTGCCATATCTAGTTCAACTGCATAGGAAACTGACAAGAACAGTAGCTCCTCTTCTGTCTAATACAATGTACTTGCTGGGAGCAGACGCGAGAGCTATTTGCACTGTGTATGACAATGGGAACTCAGTAGTGACTCTTCCCACCAGAAAACAACTCTTGCCTGTAGGACCAGAAACTGCATGTGATTCAACTCCATTTAGGACTGGGAAACAAACCATAGCTCGCCTTACAAGAAACACACTCTGCTTTTGAGAAAAGAGCACTCTTCTGCTCTACTGTGTTTCCTAAAGAGCCAGAACAGTGAGCTTGCTCAGAACAAAAGAACTGTGCTTCCTACACACTGGCCATATCTAGTTCAACTCTGCTTAGGAAACTGACAAGAACAGTAGCTCCTCTACTGTACAATACACTGTACTTGCTGGGAACAGATGCGAGTGCTATTTGCACTGTGTATGGAAATGGGAGCGCAATAGTGACTCTTTTTACCAGAAAACAACTCTTGCTCATAGGACCAGAAACTGCATGTGATTCAACTCCATTTAGGACTGGGAAACAAACGCTAGCTCGCCTTACAAGAAACACACTCTGCTTTTGAGAAAAGAGCACTCTTCTACTCTACTGTGTTTCCTATAGGGCCAGAACTGTGAGCTTGCTCAGAACAAAAGAACTGTGCTTCCTATACACACGGGCCATATCTAGTTCAACTCTGCTTAGGAAACTGACAAGAACAGTAGATCCTCTTCAGTCTAACACACTGTACATGCTGGGAACAGATGCCAGTGGTATTTGCCCTGTGTATGGCAAAGGAAGCACAATAGTGACTCTTCTTACCAGCAAACAACTCTTGCTCGTAGGACCAGAAACTGCATGGGATTCAACTCCATTTAGGACTGGCAAACAAACGCTAGCTCGCCTTACAAGAAACACACTCGGCTTTTGAGGAAAGAGCACTCTTCTACTCTACTGTGTTTCCTATAGGGCCAGAACAGTGAGCTTGCTCAGAACAAAAGAAATGTGGTTCCTACACAAACGGGCCATATCTAGTTCAACTCAGCTTTGGAAACTGACAAGAACAGTAGATCCTCTTCAGTCCAATACATTGTACATGCTGGGAACAGACGACAGTGCTATTTGCGCTGTGTATGACAATGTGAGCATAATAATGACTCTTCTTAACAGAAAAAATCTCTTACTCGTAGGACCAGAAACTGCATGTGATTCAACTCCATTTAATACTGGGAAACAAACGCTAGCTCGCCTTACAAGAAACACACTCTGCTTTTGAGAAAAGAGCACTCTTCTACTCTACTGTGTTTCCTATGGGCTCGGAACCGTGAGCTTGCTCAGAAAAAAGAACTGTGCTTCCTACACACACGGGTCATATCTAGTTCCACTCTGCTTAGGAAACTGACAAGAACAGTATATCCTCTTCTTTCCAATACACTGTACTTGCTGGGATCATACGCGAGTGCTATTTGCACTGTGTGTGGCTAAGGGAGCACAATAGTGAATTTCCTTAGCATAAAACAACTCTTGCTCGTAGGACCAGAAACTGCATGGGATTCAACTCCATTTAAAACTGGGAAACAAACGCTGGCTTCCTTTAAAAGAAACACACTCTGCTTTTGAGAAAAGAGCACTCTTCTACTCTACAGTGTTTCCTATAGGGTCAGAACAGTGAGCTTGCTCAGAACAATGAACTGTGCTGACTACACACACAGACCATATCTATTTCAATTCTGCTTAGGAAACTGACAAGAACAGTAGATCCTCTTCAGTCCAATACACTGTACTTGTTGGGAGTAGACGCGAGTGCTATTTGCACTGTGTATGGCATGGGAGCGCAATAGTGATTCTTCTTACCAGAAAACAACTCTTGCTCATAGGACCAGAAACTGCGTGTGATTCAACTCTGTTTCTGACTGGGAAACAAACACTAGCTAGCCTTACAAGAAACACACTCTGCTTTTGAGAAAAGAGCACTCGCCTACTCTACTGTGTTTCCTAAGGGGTCCGAACAGTGAGCTTGCTCAGAACAAATGAACTGTGCTTCCTACACACACGGGCCATATCTAGTTCAACTCTGCTTAGGAAACTGACAAGAAGAGTAGATCCTCTTCAGTCCAATACACTTTACATGCAGGGAACAGACGCCCGTGCTATTTGCCCTGTGTATGACAATGGGAGCACAATAGTGACTCTTCTTACCAGAAAACAACTCTTGCTCGTAGGACCAGAAACTGCATGGTATTCAACTCCATTTAGGACTGGGAAAAAACGCTATCTTGCCTTGCAAGAAACACACTATGCTTTTGAGAAAAGAGAACTCTTCTACTCTACTGTGTTTCCTATGGGGTCCGAACAGTGAGCTTGCTCAGAACAAAAGAACTGTGCTTCCTACACACATGGGCCATAACTAGTTCAAATCTGCTTCAGAAACTGACAAGAACAGTAGCTCCTCTTCAGTATAATACACTGTACATGCTGGGAGCAGACGCAAGTGCTATTTGCCCTGTGTATGGCAATGGGAGCACCATAGTGACTTTCCTTACCAGAAAACAACTCTTGCTCGTAGGACCAGAAACTGCATGGGATTCAATTCCATTTAGGACTGGGAAACAAACGCTAGCTCGCCTTACAAGAAACACACTCTGCTTTTGAGAAAAGAGCACTCTTCTGCTCTACTGTGTTTCCTAAAGTGCCAGAACAGTGAGCTTGCTCAGAACAAAAGAACTGTGCTTCCTCCACACACTGGCCATATCTAGTTCAACTCTGCTTAGGAAACTGACAAGAACAGTAGCTCCTCTACTGTACAATACACTGTACTTGCTGGGAACAGATGCGAGTGCTATTTGCACTGTGTATGGTAATGGGAGCGCAATAGTGACTCTTCTTACCAGAAGACAACTCGTGCTCGTAGGACCAGAAACTGCATGGGATTCAACTCCATTTAGGACTGGGAAACAAACGCTAGCTCGCCTTACAAGAAACCCAATCTGCTTTTGAGGAAAGAGCACTCTTCTACTCTACTGTGTTTCCTAGAGGGCCAGAAGAGTGAGCTTGCTCAGAACAAAAGAACTGTGGTTCCTACACAAACGGGCTATATCTAGTTTAACTCTGTTTTGGAAACTGACAAGAACAGTAGATCCTCTTCAGTCCAATACATTGTACATGCTGGGAACAAACGACAGTGCTATTTGCGCTGTGTATGACAATGGGAGCATAATAGTGACTCTTCTTAACAGAAAAAAACTCTTACTCGTAGGACCAGAAACTTCATGTGATTCAACTCCATTTAGGACTGGGAAACAAACGCTAGCTCGCCTTACAAGAAACAAACTCTGCTTTTGAGATAAGAGCACTCTTCTACTCTATTGTGTTTCCTATGGGCTTGGAACCGTGAGCTTGCTCAGAAAAAAGAACTGTGCTTCCTACACACACGGGTCATATCTAGTTCCACTCTGCTTAGGAAACTGACAAGAACAGTATATCCTCTTCTTTCCAATACACTGTACTTGCTGAGAACATACGCGAGTGCTATTTGCACTGTGTGTGGCTAAGGGAGCGCAATAGTGACTTTCCTTACCAGAAAAAAACTCTTGCTCGTAGGACCAGAAACTGCATGTGATTCAACTCCATTTAAAACTGGGAAACAAACGCTAGCTTCCTTTACAAGAAACACACTCTGCTTTTGAGAAAAGAGCACTCTTCTACTCTACAGTGTTTCCTATAGGGTCAGAACATTGAGCTTGCTCAGAACAAAAGAACTGTGTTTCCTACACAAACAGGACACATCTTGTTCAACTCTGCTTAGGAAACTGACAAGAACAGTAGCTCCTCTTCAGTCCAATACACTGTACTTGCTGGGATCAGACGCGAGTGCTATTTGCACTGTGTATGGCAATGGGAGCGCAATAGTGACTCTTCTTACCAGAAAACAACTCTTGCTCGTAGGACCAGAAACTGCGTGTGATTCAACTCTGTTTCTGATTGGGAAACAAACACTAGCTAGCCTTACAAGAAACACACTCTGCTTTTGAGAAAAGAGCACTCGCCTACTCTACTGTGTTTCCTAAGGGGTCCGAACAGTGAGCTTGCTCAGAACAAAAGAACTGTGCTTCCTACACACACGGGCCATATCTAGTTCAACTCTGCTTAGGAAACTGACAAGAACAGTAGATCCTCTTCCGTCCAATACACTGTACATGCTGGGAACAACGAGAGTGCTATTTGCCCTGTGTATGACAATGGGAGCGTAATAGTGACTCTTCTTACCAGAAAACAACTCTTGCCTGTAGGACCAGAAACTGCCTGTGATTCAACTCCATTTACGACTGGGAAACAAACCCTAGCTCGCCTTAGAAGAAACACACTCTGCTTTTGAGAAAAGAGCACTCTTCTACTCTACTGAGTTTCCTATAGGGCCAGAACAGTGAGCTTGCTCAGAACAAAAGAACTGTGCTTCCTACACACGGGCCATATCTAGTTCAACTATGCTTAAGGAAACTGACAAGAACAGTAGCTCCTCTTCAGTCCAACACACTGTACTTGCAGGGAGCAGACGCGAGTGCTATTTGCACTGTGTATGGCCATGGGAGCGCAATAGCGACTCTTCTTACCAGAAAACAACTCTTGCTCGTAGGACCAGAAACTGCATGGGATTCAACTTCATTTCTCACTGGGAAACAAACACTAGCTCGCTTTACAAGAAACACACTCTGCTTTTGAGAAAAGAGCACTCTTCTACTCTACTGTGTTTCCTATAGGGCCAGAACAGTGAGCTTGCTCAGAACAAAAGAACTGTGCTTCCTACACACGGGCCATATCTAGTTCAACTCTGCTTAAGGAAACTGACAAGAACAGTAGCTCCTCTTCAGTCCAATACACTGTACTTGCTGGGAGCAGACGCGAGTGCTATTTGCACTGTGTTTGGCCATGGGAGCGCAATAGTGACTCTTCTTACCAGAAAACAACTCTTGCTCGTAGGACCAGAAACTGCATGGGATTCAACTTCATTACTCACTGGGAAACAAACACTAGCTAGGCTTACAAGAAACACACTCTGCTTTTGAGAAAAGAGCACTCTTCTACTCTACTGAGTTTCCTATAGGTTCAGAACAGTGAGCTTGCTCAGAACAAAAGAACTGTGCTTCCTACATACACGGGCCATATCTAGTTCATCTCTGCATAGGAAACTGACAAGAACAGTAGCTCCTCTTCTGTCTAATACAATGTACTTGCTGGGAGCAGACGCGAGAGCTATTTGCACTGTGTATGACAATGGGAACTCAATAGTGACTCTTCCCACCAGAAAACAACTCTTGCCTGTAGGACCAGAAACTGCATGTGATTCAACTCCATTTAGGACTGGGAAACAAACCATAGCTCGCCTTAGAAGAAACACACTCTGCTTTTGAGAAAAGAGCACTCTTCTACTCTACTGTGTTTCTTATAGGGCCAGAACAGTGAGCTTGCTCAGAACAAAAGAACTGTGCTTCCTACACACACGTGCCATATCTAGTTCAACTGCATAGGAAACTGACAAGAACAGTAGCTCCTCTTCTGTCTAATACAATGTACTTGCTGGGAGCAGACGCGAGAGCTATTTGCACTGTGTATGACAATGGGAACTCAGTAGTGACTCTTCCCACCAGAAAACAACTCTTGCCTGTAGGACCAGAAACTGCATGTGATTCAACTCCATTTAGGACTGGGAAACAAACCATAGCTCGCCTTACAAGAAACACACTCTGCTTTTGAGAAAAGAGCACTCTTCTGCTCTACTGTGTTTCCTAAAGAGCCAGAACAGTGAGCTTGCTCAGAACAAAAGAACTGTGCTTCCTACACACTGGCCATATCTAGTTCAACTCTGCTTAGGAAACTGACAAGAACAGTAGCTCCTCTACTGTACAATACACTGTACTTGCTGGGAACAGATGCGAGTGCTATTTGCACTGTGTATGGAAATGGGAGCGCAATAGTTACTCTTTTTACCAGAAAACAACTCTTGCTCATAGGACCAGAAACTGCATGTGATTCAACTCCATTTAGGACTGGGAAACAAACGCTAGCTCGCCTTACAAGAAACACACTCTGCTTCTGAGAAAAGAGCACTCGTCTACTCTACTGTGTTTCCTATAGGGCCAGAACTGTGAGCTTGCTCAGAACAAAAGAACTGTGCTTCCTATACACACGGGCCATATCTAGTTCAACTCTGCTTAGGAAACTGACAAGAACAGTAGATCCTCTTCAGTCTAACACACTGTACATGCTGGGAACAGATGCCAGTGGTATTTGCCCTGTGTATGGCAATGGAAGCACAATAGTGACTCTTCTTACCAGAAAACAACTCTTGCTCGTAGGACCAGAAACTGCATGGGATTCAACTCCATTTAGGACTGGCAAACAAACGCTAGCTCGCCTTACAAGAAACATACTCGGCTTTTGAGGAAAGAGCACTCTTCTACTCTACTGTGTTTCCTATAGGGCCAGAACAGTGAGCTTGCTCAGAACAAAAGAAATGTGGTTCCTACACAAACGGGCCATATCTAGTTCAACTCAGCTTTGGAAACTGACAAGAACAGTAGATCCTCTTCAGTCCAATACATTGTACATGCTGGGAACAGACGACAGTGCTATTTGCGCTGTGTATGACAATGTGAGCATAATAATGACTCTTCTTAACAGAAAAAATCTCTTACTCGTAGGACCAGAAACTGCATGTGATTCAACTCCATTTAATACTGGGAAACAAACGCTAGCTCGCCTTACAAGAAACACACTCTGCTTTTGAGAAAAGAGCACTCTTCTACTCTACTGTGTTTCCTATGGGCTCGGAACCGTGAGCTTGCTCAGAAAAAAGAACTGTGCTTCCTACACACACGGGTCATATCTAGTTCCACTCTGCTTAGGAAACTGACAAGAACAGTATATCCTCTTCTTTCCAATACACTGTACTTGCTGGGATCATACGCGAGTGCTATTTGCACTGTGTGTGGCTAAGGGAGCACAATAGTGAATTTCCTTAGCATAAAACAACTCTTGCTCGTAGGACCAGAAACTGCATGGGATTCAACTCCATTTAAAACTGGGAAACAAACGCTGGCTTCCTTTAAAAGAAACACACTCTGCTTTTGAGAAAAGAGCACTCTTCTACTCTACAGTGTTTCCTATAGGGTCAGAACAGTGAGCTTGCTCAGAACAATGAACTGTGCTGACTACACACACAGACCATATCTATTTCAATTCTGCTTAGGAAACTGACAAGAACAGTAGATCCTCTTCAGTCCAATACACTGTACTTGTTGGGAGTAGACGCGAGTGCTATTTGCACTGTGTATGGCATGGGAGCGCAATAGTGATTCTTCTTACCAGAAAACAACTCTTGCTCATAGGACGAGAAACTGCGTGTGATTCAACTCTGTTTCTGACTGGGAAACAAACACTAGCTAGCCTTACAAGAAACACACTCTGCTTTTGAGAAAAGAGCACTCGCCTACTCTACTGTGTTTCCTAAGGGGTCCGAACAGTGAGCTTGCTCAGAACAAATGAACTGTGCTTCCTACACACACGGGCCATATCTAGTTCAACTCTGCTTAGGAAACTGACAAGAAGAGTAGATCCTCTTCAGTCCAATACACTTTACATGCAGGGAACAGACGCCCGTGCTATTTGCCCTGTGTATGACAATGGGAGCACAATAGTGACTCTTCTTACCAGAAAACAACTCTTGCTCGTAGGACCAGAAACTGCATGGTATTCAACTCCATTTAGGACTGGGAAAAAACGCTATCTTGCCTTGCAAGAAACACACTATGCTTTTGAGAAAAGAGCACTCTTCTACTCTACTGTGTTTCCTATGGGGTCCGAACAGTGAGCTTGCTCAGAACAAAAGAACTGTGCTTCCTACACACATGGGCCATAACTAGTTCAAATCTGCTTCAGAAACTGACAAGAACAGTAGCTCCTCTTCAGTATAATACACTGTACATGCTGGGAGCAGACGCAAGTGCTATTTGCCCTGTGTATGGCAATGGGAGCACCATAGTGACTTTCCTTACCAGAAAACAACTCTTGCTCGTAGGACCAGAAACTGCATGGGATTCAATTCCATTTAGGACTGGGAAACAAACGCTAGCTCGCCTTACAAGAAACACACTCTGCTTTTGAGAAAAGAGCACTCTTCTGCTCTACTGTGTTTCCTAAAGTGCCAGAACAGTGAGCTTGCTCAGAACAAAAGAACTGTGCTTCCTACACACACTGGCCATATCTAGTTCAACTCTGCTTAGGAAACTGACAAGAACAGTAGCTCCTCTACTGTACAATACACTGTACTTGCTGGGAACAGATGCGAGTGCTATTTGCACTGTGTATGGTAATGGGAGCGCAATAGTGACTCTTCTTACCAGAAGACAACTCGTGCTCGTAGGACCAGAAACTGCATGGGATTCAACTCCATTTAGGACTGGGAAACAAACGCTAGCTCGCCTTACAAGAAACCCAATCTGCTTTTGAGGAAAGAGCACTCTTCTACTCTACTGTGTTTCCTAGAGGGCCAGAAGAGTGAGCTTGCTCAGAACAAAAGAACTGTGGTTCCTACACAAACGGGCTATATCTAGTTTAACTCTGTTTTGGAAACTGACAAGAACAGTAGATCCTCTTCAGTCCAATACATTGTACATGCTGGGAACAAACGACAGTGCTATTTGCGCTGTGTATGACAATGGGAGCATAATAGTGACTCTTCTTAACAGAAAAAAACTCTTACTCGTAGGACCAGAAACTTCATGTGATTCAACTCCATTTAGGACTGGGAAACAAACGCTAGCTCGCCTTACAAGAAACAAACTCTGCTTTTGAGATAAGAGCACTCTTCTACTCTATTGTGTTTCCTATGGGCTTGGAACCGTGAGCTTGCTCAGAAAAAAGAACTGTGCTTCCTACACACACGGGTCATATCTAGTTCCACTCTGCTTAGGAAACTGACAAGAACAGTATATCCTCTTCTTTCCAATACACTGTACTTGCTGAGAACATACGCGAGTGCTATTTGCACTGTGTGTGGCTAAGGGAGCGCAATAGTGACTTTCCTTACCAGAAAAAAACTCTTGCTCGTAGGACCAGAAACTGCATGTGATTCAACTCCATTTAAAACTGGGAAACAAACGCTAGCTTCCTTTACAAGAAACACACTCTGCTTTTGAGAAAAGAGCACTCTTCTACTCTACAGTGTTTCCTATAGGGTCAGAACATTGAGCTTGCTCAGAACAAAAGAACTGTGTTTCCTACACAAACAGGACACATCTTGTTCAACTCTGCTTAGGAAACTGACAAGAACAGTAGCTCCTCTTCAGTCCAATACACTGTACTTGCTGGGATCAGACGCGAGTGCTATTTGCACTGTGTATGGCAATGGGAGCGCAATAGTGACTCTTCTTACCAGAAAACAACTCTTGCTCGTAGGACCAGAAACTGCGTGTGATTCAACTCTGTTTCTGATTGGGATACAAACACTAGCTAGCCTTACAAGAAACACACTCTGCTTTTGAGAAAAGAGCACTCGCCTACTCTACTGTGTTTCCTAAGGGGTCCGAACAGTGAGCTTGCTCAGAACAAAAGAACTGTGCTTCCTACACACACGGGCCATATCTAGTTCAACTCTGCTTAGGAAACTGACAAGAACAGTAGATCCTCTTCCGTCCAATACACTGTACATGCTGGGAACAACGAGAGTGCTATTTGCCCTGTGTATGACAATGGGAGCGTAATAGTGACTCTTCTTACCAGAAAACAACTCTTGCCTGTAGGACCAGAAACTGCCTGTGATTCAACTCCATTTACGACTGGGAAACAAACCCTAGCTCGCCTTAGAAGAAACACACTCTGCTTTTGAGAAAAGAGCACTCTTCTACTCTACTGAGTTTCCTATAGGGCCAGAACAGTGAGCTTGCTCAGAACAAAAGAACTGTGCTTCCTACACACGGGCCATATCTAGTTCAACTCTGCTTAAGGAAACTGACAAGAACAGTAGCTCCTCTTCAGTCTAACACACTGTACTTGCAGGGAGCAGACGCGAGTGCTATTTGCACTGTGTATGGCCATGGGAGCGCAATAGCGACTCTTCTTACCAGAAAACAACTCTTGCTCGTAGGACCAGAAACTGCATGGGATTCAACTTCATTTCTCACTGGGAAACAAACACTAGCTCGCTTTACAAGAAACACACTCTGCTTTTGAGAAAAGAGCACTCTTCTACTCTACTGTGTTTCCTATAGGTTCAGAACAGTGAGCTTGCTCAGAGCAAAAGAACTGTGCTTCCTACACACACGGGCCATATCTAGTTCAACTCTGCATAGGAAACTGACAAGAACAGTAGCTCCTCTTCTGTCTAATACAATGTACTTGCTGGGAGCAGATGCGAGAGCTATTTGCACTGTGTATGACAATGGGAACTCAATAGTGACTCTTCCCACCAGAAAACAACTCTTGCCTGTAGGACCAGAAACTGCATGTGATTCAACTCCATTTAGGACTGGGAAACAAACCATAGCTCGCCTTATAAGAAACACACTCTGCTTTTGAGAAAAGAGCACTCTTCTACTCTACTGTGTTTCCTATGGGGTCCGAACAGTGAGCTTGATCAGAACAAAAGAACTGTGCTTCCTACACACAAGGGCCATATCTAGTTCAACTCTGCTTAGGAACCTGACAAGAACAGTAGCTCCTCTTCAGTCCAATACACTGTACTTGCTGGGAGCAGACGCGAGTGCTATTTGCACTGTGTATGGCAAAGGGAGCACCATAGTGACTTTCCTTACCATAAAACAACTCTTGTTCGTAGGACCAGAAACTGCATGTGATTCAATTCCATTTAGGACTGGGAAACAAACGCTAGTTCGCCTTACAAGAAACACACTCTTCTTTTGAGAAAAGAACACTCTTCTGCTCTACTGTGTTTCCTAAATGGGCCAGAACAGTGAGCTTGCTCAGAACAAAAGAACTGTGCTTCCTACACATGGGCCATATCTAGTTCAACTCTGCTTAGGAACAGACAAGAACAGTAGCTCCTCTTCAGTCCAATACACTGTACTTGCTAGGAGCAGACGCGAGTGCTATTTGCACTGTGTATGGCAATGGGAGCACAATAGTGACTCTTCTTACCAGAAAACAACTCTTGCTCGTAGGACCAGAAACTGCATGGGATTCAACTTCATTTCTCACTGGGAAACAAACACTAGCTAGCCTTACAAGAAACACACTCTGCTTTTGAGAAAAGAGCACTCTTCTACTCTACTGTGTTTCCTATAGGGCCAGAAGAGTGAGCTTGCTCAGAACAAAAGAACTGTGCTTCCTACACACGGGCCACATCTAGTTCAACTCTGCATAGGAAACTGACAAGAACAGTAGCTCCTCTTCTGTCTAATACAATGTACATGCTGGGAGCAGACGCGAGAGCTATTTGCACTGTGTATGACAATGGGAGCTCAATAGTGACTCTTCCCACCAGAAAACAACTCTTGCATGTAGGACCAGAAACTGCATGTGACTCAACTCCATTTAGGACTGGGAAACAAACCCTAGCTCGCCTTAGAAGAAACACACTATGCTTTTGAGAAAAGAGCACTCTTCTACTCTACTGTGTTTCTTATAGGGGCAGAACAGTGAGATTGCTCAGAACAAAAGAACTGTGCTTCCTATACACACGGACCATATCTAGTTCAACTCTGCTTAGGAAACTGACAAGAACAGTAGCTCCTCTTCAGTCCAATACACTGTACTTGCTGGGAGCAGACGCGAGTGCTATTTGCACTGTGTATGGCAATGGGAGCGCAATAGTGACTCTTCTTACCAGAAAACAACTCTTGCTCGTAGGACCAGAAACTGCGTGTGATTCAACTCTGTTTCTGACTGGGAAACAAACACTAGCTAGCCTTACAAGAAACACACTCTGCTTTTGAGAAAAGAGCACTCGCCTACTCTACTGTGTTTCCTAAGGGGTCCGAACAGTGAGCTTGCTCAGAACAAAAGAACTGTGCTTTCTACACACACGGGCCATATCTAGTTCAACTCTGCTTAGGAAACTGACAAGAACAGTAGATCCTCTTCAGTCCAATACACTGTACATGCTGGGAACAGACGCCAGTGCTATTTGCCCTGTGTATGACAATGGGAGCGTAATAGTGACTCTTCTTACCAGAAAACAACTCTTGCTCGTAGGACCAGAAACTGCATGGGATTCAACTCCATTTATGACTGGGAAACAAATGCTAGCTCGCCTTACAAGAAACACACTCTGATTTTGAGAAAAGAGCACTCTTCTACTCTACTGTGTTTCCTATAAGGCCCGAAGAGTGAGCTTGCTCAGAAAAAAAGAACTGTGCTTCCTATACACACGGGTCATATCTAGTTCAACTCTGCTTAGGAAACTGACAAGAACAGTATCTCCCTTTGGTTCCAATACACTGTACTTCATGGGAGCAGACGAGAGTGCTATTTGCACTGTGTGTGGCTAAGGGAGCACAATAGTGACTTTCCTTACCAGAAAACAACTCTTGCTCGTAGGACCAAAAACTGCATGTGATTCAACTCCGTTTAGGACTGGGAAACAAACACTAGCTCGCCTTACAAGAAATACACTCTGCTTTTTAGAAAAGAGTACTCTTCTTCTCTACTGTGTTTCCTATGGGGTCTGAACAGTGAGCTTGCTCAGAACAAAAGAACTGTGCTTCCTACACACACGGGCCATATGTAGTTCAACTCTGCTCAGGAAACTGACAGGAATAGTAGCTCCTCTTCAGTCCAATACACTGTACTTGCTGGGAGCAGACGCGAGAGCTATTTGCACTGTATATGACATTGGGAGCTCAATAGTGACTCTTCTTACCAGAAAACAACTCTTGCTCATAGGACCAGAAACTGCATGGGATTCAACTTCGTTTCTGACTGGGAAACAAACACTAGCTTGCCTTACAAGAAACACACTCTGCTTTTGAGAAAAGAGCACTCTTCTACTCTACTGTGTTTCCTATAGGGCCAGAACAGCGAGCTTGCTCAGAACAATCGAACTGTGCTTCCTACACACGGGCCATATCTAGTTCAACTCTGCTTTGGAAACTGACAAGAACAGTAGCTCCTATACTGTACAATACACTGTACTTGCTGGGAACAGACGCGAATGCTATTTGAACCGTGTATGGCAATGGAAGCACAATAGTGACTCTTTTTACCAGAAAACAACTCTTGCTCGTAGGACCAGAAACTGCATGTGATTCAACTCCATTTAGGACTGGGAAACAAACGCTAGCTCGCCTTACAAGAAACACACTCTGCTTTTGAGAAAAGAGCACTCTTCTACTCTACTGTGTTTCTAAAGGGGTCCGAACAGTGAGCTTACTCAAAACAAAAGAACTGTGCTTCCTACACACACGGGCCATATCTAGTTCAACTCTGCTTAGGAAACTGACAAGAACAGTATCACCTATTCTGTCCATTACGCTGTACTTGATGGGAACAGACGCGAGTGCTCTTTGCACTGTGAATGGCAATGGGAGCGCAATAGTGACTCTTTTTAGCAGAAAACAACTCTTGCTCATAGGACCGGAAACTGACTTTGATTGAACTCCATTTAGGACTAGCAAACAAACTCTAGCTCGCCTTACAAGAAACACTCTCTGCTTCTGAGAATAGAGCACTCTTCTCCTCTACTGTGTTTCCTATGAGGTCCGAACTGTGAGCTTGCTCAGAACAAAAAAAAAAAACATGCTTCCTACACACACCGTCACACCTAGTTCAATTCTGCTTAGGAACCTGACAAGAACAGTGGATCCTTTTCAGTCCAATACACTGTACTCCTGGGAACAGACAACAGTGCTATTTGTCCTGTGTATGGCAATGGCAGCGCAATAGTGACTCTTCTTACCATAAAACATCTCTTGCTCGTAGTACCAGAAACTGCATGGGATTCAACTCCATTTAGGACTGGCAAACAAATGCTAGCTCGCCTTACAAGAAACACACTCTTCTTTTGAGAAAAGAGCACTCTTCTACTCTACTGTGTTTCCTATAGGGCCAGAAAAGTGAGCTTGCTCAGAACAAAAGAACTGTGGTTCCTACACAAACGGGCCATATCTAGTTCAACTCTGCTTTGGAAACTGACAAGAACAGTAGATCCTCTTCAGTCCAATACATTGTACATGCTGGGAACAGACGACAGTGCTATTTGAGCTGTGTATGACAATGGGAGCGTAATAGTGACTCTTCTTAACAGAAAACAACTCTTGCTCGTAGGACCAGAAACTGCATGGAATTCAACTCCATTTAGGACTGGGAAACAAACGCTAGCTCGCCTTACTAGAAACACACTCTGCTTTTGAGAAAAGAGCACTCTTCTACTCTACTGTGTTTCCTATGGGCTCGGAACCGTGAGCTTGCTCAGAAAAAAAGAACAGTGCTTACTACACACACGGGTCATATCTAGTTCAACTCTTCTTTGGAAACTGACAAGAACAGTATATCCTCTTCTTTCCAATACACTGTAATTACTGGGAACATACGCGAGTGCTATTTGCACTGTGTGTGGCTAAGGGAGCGCCATAGTGACTTTCCTTACCAGAAAACAACTCTTGCTCATAGGACCAGAAACTTCATGTGATTCAACTCCATTTAGGACTGGGAAACAAACGCTAGCTTCCTTTACAAGAAACACACTCTGCTTTTGAGAAAAGAGCACTCTTCTACTCTACAGTGTTTCCTATAGGGTCAGAACAGTGAGCTTGCTCAGAACAAAAGAACTGTGCTTCCTACACAAACGGGCCACATCTAGTTCAACTCTGCTTAGGAAACTGACAAGAACAGTAGCTCCTCTTCAGTCCAATACACTGTACTTGCTGGGAGCAGACGCGAGTGCTATTTGCACTGTGTATGGCAATGGGAACGCAATAGTGACTCTTCTTACCAGAAAACAACTCTTGCTCGTAGGACCAGAAACTGCGTGTGATTCAACTCTGTTTCTGACTGGGAAACAAACACTAGCTAGCCTTACAAGAAACACACTCTGCTTTTGAGAAAAGAGCACTCGCCTACTCTACTGTGTTTCCTATGGGGTCCGAACAGTGAGCTTGCTCAGAACAAAAGAACTGTGCTTCCTACACACACGGGCCATATCTAGTTCAACTCTGCTTAGCAAACTGACAAGAACAGTTTGTCCTCTTCAGTCCAATACACTGTACATGCTGGGAACAGACGCCAGTGCTATTTGCCCTGTGTATGACAATGGCAGCGTAATAGTGACTCTGCTTACCAGAAAACAACTCTTGCTCATAGGACCAGAAACTGCATGGGATTCAACTCCATTTGGGACTGGGAAACAAACGCTAGCTCGCCTTACAAGAAACACACTCTGATTTTGAGAAAAGAGCACTCTTCTACTCTACTGTGTTTCCTAAGGGGCCCGAACAGTGAGCTTGCTCAGAAATAAAGAACTGTGCTTACTATACACACGGGTCATATCTAGTTCAACTCTGCTTAGGAAACTGAGAAGAACAGTAGCTCCCCTTCTTTCCAATACACTGTACTTGATGGGAGCAGACGAGAGTGCTATTTGCACTGTATGTGGCTAAGGGAGCACAATAGTGACTTTCCTTACCAGAAAACAACTCTTGCTCGTAGGACCAAAAACTGCATGTGATTCAACTCCATTTAGGACTGGGAAACAAACACTAGCTTGCCTTACAAGAAATACACTCTGCTTTTGAGAAAAGAGTACTCTTCTACTCTACTGTGTTTCCTATGGGGTCTGAACAGTGAGTTTGCTCAGAACAAAAGAACTGTGCTTCCTACACACACGGGCCATATGTAGTTCAACTCTGCTCAGGAAACTGACAGGAATAGTAGCTCCTCTTCAGTCCAATACACTGTACTTGCTGGGAGCAGACGCGAGAGCTATTTGCACTGTATATGACATTGGGAGCTCAATAGTGACTCTTCTTACCAGAAAACAACTCTTGCTCATAGGACCAGAAACTGCATGGGATTCAACTTCGTTTCTGACTGGGAAACAAACACTAGCTAGCCTTGCAAGAAACACACTCTGCTTTTGAGAAAAGAGCACTCTTCTACTCTACTGTGTTTCTTATAAGGCCAGAACAGTTAGCTTGCTCAGAACAAAAGACCTGTGCTTCCTACACACACGGCCATATCTAGTTCAACTCTGCTTAGGAAACTGACAAGAACAGTAGATCCTCTTCAGTCCAATACACTTTACGTGCTGGGAACAGACGCCCGTGCTATTTGCCCTGTGTATGACAATGGGAGCACAATAGTGACTCTTCTTACCAGAAAACAACTCTTGCTCGTAGGACCAGAAACTTCATGGGATTCAACTCCATTTACGACTGGGAAACAAACGCTAGCTTGCCTTAGAAGAAACACACTCTGCTTTTGAGAAAAGAGCACTCTTCTACTCTACTGTGTTTCCTATGGTGTCCGAACAGTGAGCTTGCTCAGAACAAAAGAACTGTGCTTCCCACACACATGGGCCATATCTAGTTCAACTCTGCTTTGGAAACTGACAAGAACAGTAGCTCCTCTTCAGTCCAATACACTGTACTGGCTGGGAGCAGACGCAAGTGCTATTTGCACTGTGTGTGGCTAAGGGAGCGCCATAGTGACTTTCCTTACCAGAAAACAACTCTTGCTCGTAGGACCAGAAACTTCATGTGATTCAACTCCATTTAGGACTGGGAAACAAACGCTAGCTTCCTTTACAAGAAACACACTCTGCTTTTGAGAAAAGAGCACTCTTCTACTCTACAGTGTTTCCTATAGGGTCAGAACAGTGAGCTTGCTCAGAACAAAAGAACTGTGCTTCCTACACAAACGGGCCACATCTAGTTCAACTCTGCTTAGGAAACTGACAAGAACAGTAGCTCCTCTTCAGTCCAATACACTGTACTTGCTGGGAGCAGACGCGAGTGCTATTTGCACTGTGTATGGCAATGGGAACGCAATAGTGACTCTTCTTACCAGAAAACAACTCTTGCTCGTAGGACCAGAAACTGCGTGTGATTCAACTCTGTTTCTGACTGGGAAACAAACACTAGCTAGCCTTACAAGAAACACACTCTGCTTTTGAGAAAAGAGCACTCGCCTACTCTACTGTGTTTCCTATGGGGTCCGAACAGTGAGCTTGCTCAGAACAAAAGAACTGTGCTTCCTACACACACGGGCCATATCTAGTTCAACTCTGCTTAGCAAACTGACAAGAACAGTTTGTCCTCTTCAGTCCAATACACTGTACATGCTGGGAACAGACGCCAGTGCTATTTGCCCTGTGTATGACAATGGCAGCGTAATAGTGACTCTGCTTACCAGAAAACAACTCTTGCTCATAGGACCAGAAACTGCATGGGATTCAACTCCATTTGGGACTGGGAAACAAACGCTAGCTCGCCTTACAAGAAACACACTCTGATTTTGAGAAAAGAGCACTCTTCTACTCTACTGTGTTTCCTAAGGGGCCCGAACAGTGAGCTTGCTCAGAAATAAAGAACTGTGCTTACTATACACACGGGTCATATCTAGTTCAACTCTGCTTAGGAAACTGAGAAGAACAGTAGCTCCCCTTCTTTCCAATACACTGTACTTGATGGGAGCAGACGAGAGTGCTATTTGCACTGTATGTGGCTAAGGGAGCACAATAGTGACTTTCCTTACCAGAAAACAACTCTTGCTCGTAGGACCAAAAACTGCATGTGATTCAACTCCATTTAGGACTGGGAAACAAACACTAGCTTGCCTTACAAGAAATACACTCTGCTTTTGAGAAAAGAGTACTCTTCTACTCTACTGTGTTTCCTATGGGGTCTGAACAGTGAGTTTGCTCAGAACAAAAGAACTGTGCTTCCTACACACACGGGCCATATGTAGTTCAACTCTGCTCAGGAAACTGACAGGAATAGTAGCTCCTCTTCAGTCCAATACACTGTACTTGCTGGGAGCAGACGCGAGAGCTATTTGCACTGTATATGACATTGGGAGCTCAATAGTGACTCTTCTTACCAGAAAACAACTCTTGCTCATAGGACCAGAAACTGCATGGGATTCAACTTCGTTTCTGACTGGGAAACAAACACTAGCTAGCCTTGCAAGAAACACACTCTGCTTTTGAGAAAAGAGCACTCTTCTACTCTACTGTGTTTCTTATAAGGCCAGAACAGTTAGCTTGCTCAGAACAAAAGACCTGTGCTTCCTACACACACGGCCATATCTAGTTCAACTCTGCTTAGGAAACTGACAAGAACAGTAGATCCTCTTCAGTCCAATACACTTTACGTGCTGGGAACAGACGCCCGTGCTATTTGCCCTGTGTATGACAATGGGAGCACAATAGTGACTCTTCTTACCAGAAAACAACTCTTGCTCGTAGGACCAGAAACTTCATGGGATTCAACTCCATTTACGACTGGGAAACAAACGCTAGCTTGCCTTAGAAGAAACACACTCTGCTTTTGAGAAAAGAGCACTCTTCTACTCTACTGTGTTTCCTATGGTGTCCGAACAGTGAGCTTGCTCAGAACAAAAGAACTGTGCTTCCCACACACATGGGCCATATCTAGTTCAACTCTGCTTTGGAAACTGACAAGAACAGTAGCTCCTCTTCAGTCCAATACACTGTACTGATGGGAGCAGACGCAAGTGCTATTTGCACTGTGTATGGCAAAGGGAGCACCATAGTGACTTTCCTTACCAGAAAACAACTGTTGCTCGTAGTACCAGAAACTGCATGTGATTCAATTCCATTTTGGACTGGGAAACAAATGCTAGCTCCCCTTACAAGAAACACACTCTGCTTTTGAGAAAAGAGCATTCTTCTACACTACTGTGTTTCCTAAACGGCCAGAACAGTGAGCAGGCTCAGAACAAAAGAACTGTGCTTCATACACACACGGGCCATATCTAGTTCAACTCTGCATAGGAAACTGACAAGAACAGTACCTCCTCTTCAGTCCAATACACTGTACTTGCTAGGAGCAGACGCGAGTGCTATTTGCACTGTGTATGGCAATGGGAGCGCAACAGTGACTCTTCTTACCAGAAAACAACTCTTGCTCATAGGACCAGAAAATGAATGGGATTCAACTTCATTTCTCACTGGGAAACAAACACTAGCTAGCCTTACAAGAAACACACTCTGCTTTTGAGAAAAGAGCACTCTTCTACTCTACTTTGTTTGCTATAGTTTCAGAACAGTCAGCTTGCTCAGAACAAAAGAACTGTGCTTCCTACACACACGGGCCATATCCAGTTCAACTCTGCATAGGAAACTGACAAGAACAGTAGCTCCTCTTCTGTTTAATACAATGTACTTGCTGGGAGCAGACGCGAGAGCTATTTGCACTGTGTATGACATTGGGAGCTCAATAGTGACTCTTCCCAACAGAAAACAACTCTTGCCTGTAGGACCAGAAACTGCATGTGATTCAACTCCATTTAGGACTGGGAAACAAACCATAGCTCGCCTTAGAAGAAACACACTCTGCTTTTGAGAAAAGAGCACTCTTCTACTCTACTGTGTTTCTTATAGGGCCAGAACAGTGAGCTTGCTCAGAACAAAAGACCTGTGCTTCCTACACACACGGCCATATCTAGTTCAACTCTGCTTAGGAAACTGACAAGAACAGTAGATCCTCTTCAGTCTAATACACTTTACATGCTGGGAACAGACACCCGTGCTATTTGCCCTGTGTATGACAATGGGAGCACAATAGTGACTCTTCTTACCAGAAAACAACTCTTGCTCGTAGGACCAGAAACTGCATGGGATTCAACTCCATTTAGGACTGGGAAACAAACGCTAGCTTGCCTTAGAAGAAACACACTCTGCTTTTGAGAAAAGAGCACTCTTCTACTCTACTGTGTTTCCTATGGTGTCCGAACAGTGAGCTTGCTCAGGACAAAAAAACTGTGCTTCCCACACACATGGGCCATATCTAGTTCAACTCTGCTTCGGAAACTGACAAGAACAGTAGCTCCTCTTCTGTCTAATACACTGTACTTGCTGGGAACAGACGTGAGAGCTATTTGCACTGTGTATGACAATGGGAGCTCAATAGTGACTCTTCCCACCAGAAAACAACTCTTGCCTGTAGGACCAGAAACTGCATGTGATTCAACTCCATTTAGACTGGGAAACAAACCATAGGTCGCCTTAAAAGAAACACACTCTGCTTTTGAGAAAAGAGCACTCTTCTACTCTACTGTGTTTCCTATAGGTTCAGAAAAGTGAGCTTTCTCAGAACAAAAGAACTGTGCTTCCTACACACACGGGCCATATCTAGTTCAACTCTGCATAGGAAACTGACAAGAACAGTAGCTCCTCTTCTGTCTAATACAATGTACTTGCTGGGAGCAGACGTGAGAGCTATTTGCACTGTGTATGACAATGGGAGCTGAATAGTGACCTTTCCCACCAGAAAACAACTCTTGCCTGTAGGACCAGAAACTGCATGGGATTCAACTCCATTTAGGACTGAGAAACAAACGCTAGCTTGCCTTACAAGAAACACACTCTGCTTTTGAGAAAAGAGCACTCTTCTACTCTACTGTGTTTCCTATGGTGTCTGAACAATGAGCTTGCTCAGAACAAAAGAACTGTGCTTCCTACACACATGGGCCATATCTAGTTCAACTCTGCTTCAGAAACTGACAAGAACAGTAGCTCCTCTTCAGTCCAATACACTGTACTTGCTGGGAGCAGACGCAAGTGCTATTTGCACTGTGTATGGCAAAGGGAGCACCATAGTGACTTTCCTTACCAGAAAACAACTGTTGCTCGTAGTACCAGAAACTGCATGTGATTCAATTCCATTTAGGACTGGGAAACAAACGCTAGCTCCCCTTACAAGAAACACACTCTGCTTTTGAGAAAAGAGCATTCTTCTACTCTACTGTGTTCCCTAAACGGCCAGAAGAGTGAGCTTGCTCAGAACAAAAGAACTGTGCTTCCTACACACGGGCCATATCTAGTTCAACTCTGCTTAGGAAACTGACAAGAACAGTAGCTCCTCTTCAGTCCAATGCACTGTACTTGCTAGGAGCAGACGCGAGTGCTATTTGCACTGTGTATGGCAATGGGAGCGCAATAGTGACTCTTCTTACCAGAACACAACTCTTGCTCGTAGGACTAGAAACTGCATGGGATTAAACTTCATTTCTCATTGGGAAACAAACACTAGCTAGCCTTACAAGAAACACACTCTGCTATTGAGAAAAGAGCACTCTTCTACTCTACTGTGTTTCCTATAGGTTCAGAACAGTGAGCTTGCTCAGAACAAAACAACTTTGCTTCCTACACACACGGGCCATATCTAGTTCAACTCTGCATAGGAAACTGACAAGAACAGTAGCTCCATTTCTGTCTAATACAATGTACTTGCTGGGAGCAGACGTGAGAGCTATTTGCACTGTGTATGACAATGGGAGCTCAATAGTGACTCTTCCCACCAGAAAACAACTCTTGCTTGTAGGACCAGAAAATGCATGTGATTCAACTCCATTTAGGACTGGGAAACAAACCATAGCTCGCCTTAGAAGAAACACACTCTGCTTTTGAGAAAAGAGCATTCTTCTACTCTACTGTGTTTCCTAAAGGGCCAGAACAGTGAGCTTGCTCAGAACAAAAGAACTGTGCTTCCTACACACGGGCCATATCTAGTTCAACTCTGCTTAGGAAACTGACAAGAACAGTAGCTCCTCTTCAGTCCAATACAGTGTACTTGCTAGGAGCAGACGGGAGTGCTATTTGCACTGTGTATGGCAATGGGAGCGCAATAGTGACTCTTCTTACCAGAAAACAACTCTTGCTCGTAGGACCAGAAAATGAATGGGATTCAACTTCATTTCTCACTGGGAAACAAACACTAGCTAGCCTTACAAGAAACACACTCTGCTTTTGAGAAAAGAGCACTCTTCTACTCTACTTTGTTTGCTATAGTTTCAGAACAGTGAGCTTGCTCAGAACAAAAGAACTGTGCTTCCTACACACACGGGCCATATCCAGTTCAACTCTGCATAGGAAACTGACAAGAACAGTAGCTCCTCTTCAGTCCAATACACTGTACTTGCTGGGAGCAGACGCAAGTGCTATTTGCACTGTGTATGGCAAAGGGAGCACCATAGTGACTTTCCTTACCAGAAAACAACTGTTGCTCGTAGTACCAGAAACTGCATGTGATTCAATTCCATTTAGGACTGGGAAACAAACGCTAGCTCCCCTTACAAGAAACACACTCTGCTTTTGAGAAAAGAGCATTCTTCTACTCTACTGTGTTCCCTAAACGGCCAGAAGAGTGAGCTTGCTCAGAACAAAAGAACTGTGCTTCCTACACACGGGCCATATCTAGTTCAACTCTGCTTAGGAAACTGACAAGAACAGTAGCTCCTCTTCAGTCCAATGCACTGTACTTGCTAGGAGCAGACGCGAGTGCTATTTGCACTGTGTATGGCAATGGGAGCGCAATAGTGACTCTTCTTACCAGAACACAACTCTTGCTCGTAGGACTAGAAACTGCATGGGATTAAACTTCATTTCTCATTGGGAAACAAACACTAGCTAGCCTTACAAGAAACACACTCTGCTATTGAGAAAAGAGCACTCTTCTACTCTACTGTGTTTCCTATAGGTTCAGAACAGTGAGCTTGCTCAGAACAAAACAACTTTGCTTCCTACACACACGGGCCATATCTAGTTCAACTCTGCATAGGAAACTGACAAGAACAGTAGCTCCATTTCTGTCTAATACAATGTACTTGCTGGGAGCAGACGTGAGAGCTATTTGCACTGTGTATGACAATGGGAGCTCAATAGTGACTCTTCCCACCAGAAAACAACTCTTGCTTGTAGGACCAGAAAATGGATGTGATTCAACTCCATTTAGGACTGGGAAACAAACCATAGCTCGCCTTAGAAGAAACACACTCTGCTTTTGAGAAAAGAGCATTCTTCTACTCTACTGTGTTTCCTAAAGGGCCAGAACAGTGAGCTTGCTCAGAACAAAAGAACTGTGCTTCCTACACACGTGCCATATCTAGTTCAACTCTGCTTAGGAAACTGACAAGAACAGTAGCTCCTCTTCAGTCCAATACAGTGTACTTGCTAGGAGCAGACGGGAGTGCTATTTGCACTGTGTATGGCAATGGGAGCGCAATAGTGACTCTTCTTACCAGAAAACAACTCTTGCTCGTAGGACCAGAAAATGAATGGGATTCAACTTCATTTCTCACTGGGAAACAAACACTAGCTAGCCTTACAAGAAACACACTCTGCTTTTGAGAAAAGAGCACTCTTCTACTCTACTTTGTTTGCTATAGTTTCAGAACAGTGAGCTTGCTCAGAACAAAAGAACTGTGCTTCCTACACACACGGGCCATATCCAGTTCAACTCTGCATAGGAAACTGACAAGAACAGTAGCTCCTCTTCAGTCCAATACACTGTACTTGCTGGGAGCAGACGCAAGTGCTATTTGCACTGTGTATGGCAAAGGGAGCACCATAGTGACTTTCCTTACCAGAAAACAACTGTTGCTCGTAGTACCAGAAACTGCATGTGATTCAATTCCATTTAGGACTGGGAAACAAACGCTAGCTCCCCTTACAAGAAACACACTCTGCTTTTGAGAAAAGAGCATTCTTCTACTCTACTGTGTTCCCTAAACGGCCAGAAGAGTGAGCTTGCTCAGAACAAAAGAACTGTGCTTCCTACACACGGGCCATATCTAGTTCAACTCTGCTTAGGAAACTGACAAGAACAGTAGCTCCTCTTCAGTCCAATGCACTGTACTTGCTAGGAGCAGACGCGAGTGCTATTTGCACTGTGTATGGCAATGGGAGCGCAATAGTGACTCTTCTTACCAGAACACAACTCTTGCTCGTAGGACTAGAAACTGCATGGGATTAAACTTCATTTCTCATTGGGAAACAAACACTAGCTAGCCTTACAAGAAACACACTCTGCTATTGAGAAAAGAGCACTCTTCTACTCTACTGTGTTTCCTATAGGTTCAGAACAGTGAGCTTGCTCAGAACAAAACAACTGTGCTTCCTAAACACACGGGCCATATCTAGTTCAACTCTGCATAGGAAACTGACAAGAACAGTAGCTCCACTTCTGTCTAATACAATGTACTTGCTGGGAGCAGACGTGAGAGCTATTTGCACTGTGTATGACAATGGGAGCTCAATAGTGACTCTTCCCACCAGAAAACAACTCTTGCTTGTAGGACCAGAAAATGCATGTGATTCAACTCCATTTAGGACTGGGAAACAAACCATAGCTCGCCTTAGAAGAAACACACTCTGCTTTTGAGAAAAGAGCATTCTTCTACTCTACTGTGTTTCCTAAAGGGCCAGAACAGTGAGCTTGCTCAGAACAAAAGAACTGTGCTTCCTACACACGGGCCATATCTAGTTCAACTCTGCTTAGGAAACTGACAAGAACAGTAGCTCCTCTTCAGTCCAATACAGTGTACTTGCTAGGAGCAGACGCGAGTGCTATTTGCACTGTGTATGGCAATGGGAGCGCAATAGTGACTCTACTTACCAGAAAACAACTCTTGCTCGTAGGACCAGAAAATGAATGGGATTCAACTTCATTTCTCACTGGGAAACAAACACTAGCTAGCCTTACAAGAAACACACTCTGCTTTTGAGAAAAGAGCACTCTTCTACTCTACTTTGTTTGCTATAGTTTCAGAACAGTGAGCTTGCTCAGAACAAAAGAACTGTGCTTCCTACACACACGGGCCATATCCAGTTCAACTCTGCATAGGAAACTGACAAGAACAGTAGCTGATCTTCTGTTTAATACAATGTACTTGCTGGGAGCAGACGCGAGAGCTATTTGCAGTGTGTATGACATTGGGAGCTCAATAGTGACTCTTCCCAACAGAAAACAACTCTTGCCTGTAGGACCAGAAACTGCATGTGATTTTACTCCATTTAGGACTGGGAAACAAACCATAGCTCGCCTTAGAAGAAACACACTCTGCTTTTGAGAAAAGAGCACTCTTCTACTCTACTGTGTTTCTTATAGGGCCAGAACAGTGAGCTTGCTCAGAACAAAAGACCTGTGCTTCCTACACACTCGGCCATATCTAGTTCAACTCTGCTTAGGAAACTGACAAGAACAGTAGATCCTCTTCAGTCTAATACACTTTACATGCTGGGAACAGACACCCGTGCTATTTGCCCTGTGTATGACAATGGGAGCGCAATAGTGACTCTTCTTACCAGAAAACAACTCTTGCTCGTAGGACCAGAAACTGCATGGGATTCAACTCCATTTAAGACTGGGAAACAAACGCTAGCTTGCCTTACAAGAAACACACTCTGCTTTTGAGAAAAGAGCACTCTTCTACTCTACTGTGTTTCCTATGGTGTCCGAACAGTGAGCTTGCTCAGGACAAAAAAACTGTGCTTCCCACACACATGGGCCATATCTAGTTCAACTCTGCTTCGGAAACTGACAAGAACAGTAGCTCCTCTTCTGTCTAATACACTGTACTTGCTGGGAGCAGACGTGAGAGCTATTTGCACTGTGTATGACAATGGGAGCTCAATAGTGACTCTTCCCACCAGAAAACAACTCTTGCCTCTAGGACCAGAAACTGCATGTGATTCAACTCCATTTAGGACTGGGAAACAAACCACAGCTCGCCTTAGAAGAAACACACTCTGCTTTTGAGAAAAGAGCATTCTTCTACTCTACTGTGTTTCCTAAAGGGCCAGAACAGTGAGCTTGCTCAGAACAAAAGAACTGTGCTTCCTACACACGGGCCATATCTAGTTCAACTCTGCTTAGGAAACTGACAAGAACAGTAGCTCCTCTTCAGTCCAATACGCTGTACTTGCTATGAGCAGACGCGAGTGCTATTTGCACTGTGTATGGCAATGGGAGCGCAATAGGGACTCCTCTTACCAGAAAACAACTCTTGCTTGTAGGACCAGAAATTGCATTTGATTCAACTCCATTTAGGACTGGGAAACAAATGCTAGCTCGCCTTAGAAGAAACACACTCTGCTTTTGAGAAAAGAGCACTCTTCTACTCTACTGTGTTTCATATAATTTCTGAACAGTGAGCTTGCTCAGAACAAAAGAACTGTGCTTCCTACACACACGGGCCATATCTAGTTCAACTCTGCTTAGGAAACTGACAAGAACATTACTCCTCTTCTGTCCAATACAATGTACTTGCTCGGAGCAGACGCAAGAGCTATTTGCACTGTGTATGACAATGGGAGCTCAATAGTGACTCTTCCCACCAGAAAACAACTCTTGCCTGTAGGAGGAGAAACTGCATGTGATTCAACTCCATTTAGGACTGGTAAACAAACGCTAGTTCGCCTTAGAAGAAACGCACTCTGCTTTTGAGAAAAGAGCACTCTTCTACTCTACTGTGTTTCCAATAGGGCCAGAACAGCGAGCTTGCTCAGAACAAAAAACTGTGCTTCCTACACACACGGGCCATATCTAGTTCAACTCTGCATAGGAAACTGACAAGAACAGTAGCTCCTCTTCTGTTTAATACAATGTACTTGCTGGGAGCAAACGCGAGAGCTATTTGCACTGTGTATGACATTGGAAGCTCAATAGTGACTCCTCCCACCCAAAAACAACTCTTGCCTGTAGGACCAGAAACTGCATGTGATTCAACTCAATTTAGGACTTTGAAACAAACCATAGCTCGCCTTAGAAGAAACACACTCTGTTTTTGAGAAAAGAGCACTCTTCTACTCTACTGTGTTTCCTATAGGTTCAGACAGTGAGCTTGCTCAGAACAAAAGAACTGTGCTTCCTACACACACGGGCCATATCTAGTTCAACTCTGCATAGGAAACTGACAAGAGCAGTAGCTCCTCTTCTGTCTAATACACTGTACTTGCTGGGAGCAGACGTGAGAGCTTTTTGCACTGTGTATGACAATGGGAGCTCAATAGTGACTCTTCCCACCAGAAAACAACTCTTGCCTGTAGGACCAGAAACTGCATGGGATTCAACTCCATTTAGGACTGGGAAACAAACGCTAGCTTGCCTTACAAGAAACACACTCTGCTTTTGAGAAAAGAGCACTCTTCTACTCTACTGTGTTTCTTATAGGGCCAGAACAGTTAGCTTGCTCAGAACAAAAGACCTGTGCTTCCTACACACACGGCCATATCTAGTTCAATTCTGCTTAGGAAACTGACAAGAACAGTAGCTCCTCTTCTGTTTAATACAATGTACTTGCTGGGAGCAGACGCGAGAGCTATTTGCACTGTGTATGACATTGGGAGCTCAATAGTGACTCTTCCCACCAGAAAACAACTCTTGCCTGTAGGACCAGAAACTGCATGTGATTCAACTCCATTTAGGACTGGGAAACAAACCATAGCTCGCCTTAGAAGAAACACACTCTGCTTTTGAGAAAAGAGCACTCTTCTACTCTACTGTGTTTCTTATAGGGCCAGAACAGTTAGCTTGCTCAGAACAAAAGACCTGTGCTTCCTACACACACGGCCATATCTAGTTCAACTCTGCTTAGGAAACTGACAAGAACAGTAGATCCTCTACAGTCCAATACACTTTACGTGCTGGGAACAGACGCCCGTGCTATTTGCCCTGTGTATGACAATGGGAGCACAATAGTGACTCTTCTTACCAGAAAACAACTCTTGCTCGTAGGACCAGAAACTGCATGGGATTCAACTCCATTTACGACTGGGAAACAAACGCTAGCTTGCCTTAGAAGAAACACACTCTGCTTTTGAGAAAAGAGCACTCTTCTACTCTACTGTGTTTCCTATGGTGTCCGAACAGTGAGCTTGCTCAGAACAAAAGAACTGTGCTTCCCACACACATGGGCCATATCTAGTTCAACTCTGCTTTGGAAACTGACAAGAACAGTAGCTCCTCTTCAGTCCAATACACTGTACTTGCTGGGAGCAGACGCAAGTGCTATTTGCACTGTGTATGGCAAAGGGAGCACCATAGTGACTTTCCTTACCAGAAAACAACTGTTGCTCATAGTACCAGAAACTGCATGTGATTCAATTCCATTTAGGACTGGGAAACAAACGCTAGCTCCCCTTACAAGAAACACACTCTGCTTTTGAGAAAAGAGCATTCTTCTACTATACTGTGTTTCCTAAATGGCCAGAACAGTGAGCTTGCTCAGAACAAAAAAACTTTGCTTCCTACACACACCGTCCATATCTAGTTCAACTCTGCTTAGGAAACTGACAAAAATAGTAGCTCCTCTTCAGTTCAATACACTGTACTTGCTGGGAGCAGACACGAGTGCTATTTGCACTGTGTATGGCAAAGGGAGCACAATAGTGACTCTTCTTACCAGAAAACAACTCTTGCTTGTAGGACCAGAAATTGAGTGGGATTCAACTCCGTTTCTGACTGGGAAACAAACACTAGCTAGCCTTACAAGAAACACACTCTGCTTTTGAGAAAAGAGCACTCTTCTACTCTACTGTGTTTCCTATGAGGTCTGAACAGTGAGCTTGCTCAGAACAAAAGAACTGTGCTTCCTACACACACGGGCCATATCTAGTTCAACTCTGCTTAGGAAACTGACAAGAACAGTAGCTCCTCTTCTGTCCAATACAATGTATTTGCTGGGAGCAGACGCGAGAGCTATTTGCACTGTGTATGAAAATGGGAGCTCAATAGTGACTCTTCTTATCAGAAAACAACTCTTGCCTGTAGGACCAGAATCTGCATGTGATTCAACTCCATTTAGGACTGGGAAACAATCCCTAGCTCGCCTTAGAAGAAACACACTCTGCTTTTGAGAAAAGAGCACTCTTCTACTCTACTGTGTTTCTTATAGGGCCAGAACAGTGATCTTGTTCAGAACAAAAGAACTGTGCTTCCTACACACACGGGCCATATCTAGTTCAACTCTGCTTAGGAAACTGACAAGAACAGTAGCTCCTCCTCTGTCCAATACACAGTACTTGCTGGGAACAGACGCGAGTGCTATTTGCACTGTGTATGGCAATGGGAGTGCAATGGTGACTCTTCTTACCAGAAAACAACTCTTGCTCATAGGACCAGAAACTGCCTGAGATTCAACACCATTTAGGACTGGGAAACAAACGCTAGCTCGCCTTACAAGAAACACACTCTGCTTTTGAGAAAAGAGCACTCTTCTACTCTACTGTGTTTCCTAAAGGGCTAGAACAGTGAGCTTGCTCAGAAAAAAAGAACTGTGTTTCCTACACACACGGGCCATATCTAGTTCAACTCTGCTTATGAAACTGACAAGAACAGTAGATCCTCTTCAGTCCAATACACTGTACTTGCTGGGAATAGACGCGATTGCTATTTGCACTGTGTATGGCGATGGGAGCACAATAGTGTCAGTTCTTACCAGAAAACAACTCTTGCTCGTAGGACCAGAAACTGCATGTGATTCCACTCCATTTAGGACTGGGAAACAAATGCTAGCTTGCCTTACAAGAAACACACTCTGCTTTTGAGAAAAGAGTACTCTTCTACTCTACTATTTTTCCTAAATGGTCTGAACAGTGAGCTTGCTCAGAACAAAAGAACTGTGCTTCCTACACACACGGGCCATATCTAGTTCAACTCTGCTTAGGAAACTGACAAGAACAGTAGCTCCTCTTCAGTTCAATACACTGTAATTGATGGGAGCAGACGGGAGTGCTATTTGCACTGTGTATGACAATGGGAGCTCCATAGTGACTCTTTTTACCAGAAAACAACTCTTGCTTGTAGGACCAGAAAGTGCATGTGATTCAACTCCATTTAACTGGGAAAGAAACACTAGCTTGCCTTAGAAGAAACACACTCTGCTTTTGAGAAAAGAGCACTCTTCTACTCTACTGTGTTTCCTATAGGGCCAGAACAGTGAGCTTGCTCAGAACAAAAGAACTGTGCTACCTACACACAGGGGTCATATCTAGTTCAACTCTGCTTAGGAAACTGACAAGAACAGTAGATTCTCTTCAGTCTAATACACTGTACATGCTGGGAACAGACACCAGTGCTATTTGCCCTGTGTATGACAATGGGAGCACAATAGTGACTCTTCATACCAGAAAACAACTATTGTTCGTAGGACCAGAAACTGCATGGGATTCAACACCATTTAGGACTGGGAAACAAACAGTAGCTTTCCTTACAAGAAACACACTCTGCTTTTGAGAAAAGAGCACTCTTCTACTCTACTGTGTTTCCTAAAGGGCCAGAACAGTGAGCTTGCTCAGAACAAAAGAACTGTGCTTCCTACACTCACCGTCCATATCTAGTTCAACTCTGCTTAGGAAACTGACAACAATAGTAGCTCCTCTTCAGTACAATACAGTGTACTTGCTGGGAGCAGATGCGAGTGCTATTTGCACTGTGTATGGCAATGGGAGCGCAATAGTGACTCTTCTTACCAGAAAACAACTCTTGCTCGTAGGACCAGAAACTGCATGGGATTCAACTCCGTTTCAGACTGGGAAAAAAACACTAGCTAGCCTTAAAAAAACACACTCTGCATTTGAGAAAAGAGCACTCTTCTACTCTACTGTGTTTCCTAAATGGCCAGAACAGTGAGCTTGCTCAGAACATAAGAACTGTGCTTCCTACACACACGGGCCATATCTAGTTCAACTCTGCTTAGGAAACTGACAAGAACAGTAGATCCTCTTCAGTCCAATACACTGTACATGCTGGGAACAGACGCCAGTGCTATTTGCACTGTGTATGACAATGGGAGTACAATAGTGAATCTTCTTACCAGAAAACAACTCTTGCTCGTAGGACCAGAATCTGCATGGGATTCAACTCCATTTAGGACTGGGAAACAAACACTAGCTCGCCTTACAAGAAACACACTCTGCTTTTGAGAAAAGAGCACTCTTCTACTCTACTGTGTTCCCTTTGGGGTCCGAACAGTGAGCTTGCTCAGAACAAAAGAACTGTGCTTCATACACGCAGGCCATATCTAGTTCAACTCTCCTTAGGAAACTGACAAGAACAGTAGCTCCTCTTCTGTCCAATACACTGTACTTGCAGTGAACAGACGTGATTGCTATTTGCACTGTGTATGACAATGGGAGCACAATAGTGACTGTTCTTACCAGAAAACAACTCTTGCTCGTAGGAGCAGAAACTGCATGTGATTCAACTCCATTTAGGACTGGGAAACAAACGCTAGCTTGCCTTACAAGAAACACACTCTGCTTTTTAGAAAAGAGTACTCTTCTACTCTACTATGTTTCCTAAAGGGGTGTGAACATTGAGCTTGCTCAGAACAAAAGAACTGTGCTTCCTACACACACGGGCCATATCTAGTTAAACTCTGCTTAGGTAACTGACAACAACACTAGCTCCTCTTCAGTTCAATACACTGTACTTGCTGGGAGCAGACGGGAGTGCTATTTGCACTGTGATTGACAATGGGAGCTCCATAGTGACTCTTTTTACCAGAAAACAACTCTTGCTTGTAGGACCAGAAACTGCATGTGATTCAACTCCATTTAACTGGGAAAGAAACACTAGCTTGCCTTAGAAGAAACACACTCTGCTTTTGAGAAAAGAGCACTCTTCTACTCTACTGTGTTTCCTATATGGCCAGAACAGTGAGCTTGCTCAGAACAAAAGAACTGTGCTTCCTACACACACGGGCCATATCTAGTTCAACTCTGCTTAGGAAACTGACAATAACAGTAGATTCTCTTCAGTCTAATACACTGTACATGCTGGGAACAGACGCCAGTGCTATTTGCCCTGTGTATGACAATGGGAGCACAATAGAGACTTTTCATAACAGAAAACAACTATTGTCGTAGGACCAGAAACTGCATGGGATTCAACTCCATTTAGGACTGCGAAACAAACACTAGCTTGCCTTACAAGAAACACACTCTGCTTTTGAGAAAAGAGCACTCTTCTACTCTAGTGTGTTTCCGATAAGGCCAGAACAGTGAGCTTTCTTAGAACAAAAGAACTGTGCTTCCTACAGAAACGGGACATCTAGTTCAACTCTGCTTAGGAAACTGCCAAGAACAGTAGCTCCTCTTCAGTCCAGTACACTGTACTTGCTGGGAGCAGAGGCGAGTGCTATTTGCACTGTGTATGGCAATGGGAGAGCAATATTAAAACCTCTTACCAGAAAACAACTCTTGCTCGTAGGACCAGAAACTGCATGGGATTCAACTCCGTTTCTGACTGGTAAACAAAACTAGCTAGCCTTAAAAGAAACACACTCTGCATTTGAGAAAAGATCACTCTTCTACTCTACTGTGTTTCCTATAGGGTCCGAACAGTGAGCTTGCTCAGAACAAAAGAACTGTGCTTCCCACACACACGGGCCATATTTAGTTCAACTCTGCTTAGGAAACTGACAAGAACAGTAGCTCCTCCTCTGTTCAATACACAGTACTTGCTGGGAACAGACGCGAGTGCTATTTGCACTGTGTATGACAATGGGAGCGCAATGGTGACTCTTCTTACCAGAAAACAACTCTTGCTCATAGGACCAGAAACTGCCTGAGATTCAACACCATTTAGGACTGGGAAACAAACGCTAGCTCGCCTTACAAGAAACACACTCTGCTTTTGAGAAAAGAGCACTCTTCTACTCTACTGTGTTTCCTAAAGGGCCAGAACAGTGAGCTTGCTCAGAACAAAAGAACTGTGCTTCCTACACACACGGGCCATATCTAGTTCAACTCTGCTTAGGAAACTGACAAGAACAGTAGCTCCTCTTCAGTCCTATACACTGTACTTGCTGGGAACACATGCGAGTGCTATTTGCACTGTGTATGGCAAAGGGAGCGCAATAGTGACTTTCATTACCAGAAAACAACTCTTCATCGTAGTACCAAAAACTGCATGTGATTCAATTTCATTTAGTATTGGGAAACAAACACTAGCTCACCTTACAAGAAACACACTCTGCTTTTGAGAAAAGAGCACTCTTCTACTCTACTGTGTATCCTATAGGGCCAGAACAGTGAGCTTCCTCAGAACAAAAGAACTGTGCTTCCTACACACACGGGCCATATCTAGTTCAACTCTGCTTAGGAAACTGACAAGAACAGTAGCTCCTCTTCAGTCCAAACACTGTACATGCTGGGAACATACGAGAGTGCTATTTGCACTGTGTATGGCAATGGGAGGGCAATAGTGACTCTTCTTACCAGAAAACAACTCTTGCTTGTAAGACCAGAAAATGCATGGGATTCAACTCCGTTTCTGACTGGAAAACAAACACTAGCTAGCCTTACAAGAAACACACTCTGCTTTTGAGAAAAGAGCACTCTTCTACTCTACTGTGTTTCCTATGGAGTCTGAACAGTGAGCTTGCTCAGAACAAAAGAAATGTCCTTCCTACACACACGGGACATATGTAGTTAAACTCTGCTTAGGAAACTGACAAGAACAGTAGGTCCTCTTCAGTCTAATACACTGTACTTGCTGGGAACAGACGCGAGTGCTATTTGCACTGTGTATTGCAATGGTAGCACAATAGTGACTCTTCTTACAAGAAAAAAACTCTTGCTCATAGGACCAGAAACTGCATGTGATTCAACTTCATTTAGGACTGGGAAACAAACGCTAGCTCGCCTTACAAGAAACACACTCTGCTATTGAGAAAAGAGCACTCTTCTACTCTACTGTGTTTCCTAAAGGGCCAGAACAGTGAGCTTGCTCAGAACAAAAGAACTGTGCTTCATACACACGGGCCATATCTAGTTCAACTCTCCTTAGGAAACTGACAAGAACAGTAGCTCCTCTTCTGTCCAATACACTGTACTTGCAGTGAACAGACGTGATTGCTATTTGCACTGTGTATGACAATGGGAGCACAATAGTGACTGTTCTTACCAGAAAACAACTCTTGCTCGTAGGACCAGAATCTGCATGGGATTCAACTCCATTTAGGACTGGGAAACAAACACTAGCTCGCCTTACAAGAAACACACTCTGCTTTTGAGAAAAGAGCACTCTTCTACTCTACTGTGTTCCCTTTGGGGTCCGAACAGTGAGCTTGCTCAGAACAAAAGAACTGTGCTTCCTACACACACGGGCCATATCTAGTTCAACTCTGCTTAGGAAACTGACAACAACACTAGCTCCTCTTCAGTTCAATACACTGTACTTGCTGGGAGCAGACGGGAGTGCTATTTGCCCTGTGTATGACAATGGGAGCACAATAGAGACTCTTCATACCAGAAAACAACTATTGTTCGTAGGACCAGAAACTGCATGGGATTCAACTCCATTTAGGACTGCGAAACAAACACTAGCTTGCCTTACAAGAAACACACTCTGCTTTTGAGAAAAGAGCACTCTTCTACTCTAGTGTGTTTCCTATAAGGCCAGAACAGTGAGCTTTCTTAGAACAAAAGAACTGTGCTTCCTACACAAAATGGACATCTAGTTCAACTCTGCTTAGGAAACTGCCAAGAACAGTAGCTCCTCTTCAGTCCAGTACACTGTACTTGCTGGGAGCAGACTCGAGTGCTATTTGCACTGTGTATGGCAATGGGAGCGCAATATTAAAACCTCTTACCAGAAAACAACTCTTCCTCGGAGGACCAGAAACTGCATGGGATTCAACTCCGTTTCTGACTGGGAAACAAAACTAGCTAGCCTTAAAAGAAACACACTCTGCATTTGAGAAAAGAACACTCTTCTACTCTACTGTGTTTCCTGTGGGGTCCGAACAGTGAGCTTGCTCAGAACAAAAGAACTGTGCTTCCTACACACATGGGCCATATCTAGTTCAACTCTGCTTAGGAAACTGACAAGAACAGTAGCTCCTCCTCTGTCCAATACACAGTACTTGCTGGGAACAGACGCGAGTGCTATTTGCACTGTGTATGGCAATGGGAGCACAATAGTGTCTGTTCTTACCAGAAAACAACTCTTGCTCGTAGGACCAGAAACTGCATGTGATTCCACTCCATTTACGACTGGGAAACAAATGCTAGCTTGCCTTACAAGATACACACTCTGCTTTTGAGAAAAGAGTACTCTTCTACTCTACTATTTTTCCTAAAGGGTCTGAACAGTGAGCTTGCTCAGAACAAAAGAACTGTGCTTCCTACACACACGGGCCATATCTAGTTCAACTCTGGTTAGGAAACTGACAAGAACAGTAGCTCCTCTTCAGTTCAATACTCTGTACTTGCTGAGAGCAGACGGGAGTGCTATTTGCACTGTGTATGACAATGGGAGCTCCATAGTGACTCTTTTTACCAGAAAACAACTGTTGATTGTAGGACCAGAAACTGCATGTGATTCAACTCCATTTAACTGGGAAAGAAACGCTAGCTTGCCTTAGAAGAAACACACTCTGCTTTTGAGAAAAGAGCACTCTTCTACTCTACTGTGTTTCCTATAGGGCCAGAACAGTGAGCTTGCTCAGAACAAAAGAACTGTGCTACCTACACACACGGGCCATATCTATTTCAACTCTGCTTAGGAAACTGACAAGAACAGTAGATTCTCTTCAGTCTAATACACTGTACATGCTGGGAACAGACACCAGTGCTATTTGCCCTGTGTATGACAATGGGAGCACAATAGTGACTCTTCATACCAGAAAACAACTATTGTTCGTAGCACCAGAAACTGCATGGGAGTCAACACCATTTAGGACTGGGAAACAAACACTAGCTTTCCTTACAAGAAACACACTCTGCTTTTGAGAAAAGAGCACTCTTCTACTCTACTGTGTTTCCTATAAGGCCAGAACAGTGAGCTTTCTCAGAACAAAAGAACTGTGCTTCCTACACACACGGGACATATCTAGTTCAACTCTGCTTAGGAAACTGACAAGAACAGTAGCTCCTCTTCAGTCCAATACACTGTACTTGCTGGGAACAGATGCGAGTGCTATTTGCACTGTGTATGGCAAAGGGAGCGCAATAGTGACTTTCCTTACCAGAAAACAACTCTTGATCGTAGTACCAAAAACTGCATGTGATTCAATTTCATTTAGGATTGGGAAACAAACGCTAGCTCACCTTACAAGAAACACACTCTGCTTTTGAGAAAAGAGCACTCTTCTACTCTACTGTGTATCCTATAGGGCCAGAACAGTGAGCTTCCAAAGAACAAAAGAACTGTGCTTCCTACACACACGGGCCATATCTAGTTCAACTCTGCTTAGGAAACTGACAAGAACAGTAGCTCCTCTTCAGTCCAATACACTGTACATGCTGGGAACATACGAGAGTGCTATTTGCACTGTGTATGGCAATGGGAGTGCAATAGTGACTCTTCTTACCAGAAAAAAACTCTTGCTCATAGGACCAGAAACTGCATGTGATTCAACTTCATTTAGGACTGGGAAACAAACGCTAGCTTGCCTTACAAGAAACACACTCTGCTATTGAGAAAAGAGCACTCTTCTACTCTACTGTGTTTCCTAAAGGGCCAGAACAGTGAGCTTGCTCAGAACAAAAGAACTGTGCTTCCTACACACACCGTCCATATCTAGTTCAACTCTGCTTAGGAAACTGACAACAATAGTAGCTCCGCTTCAGTCCAATACACTGTACTTGCTGGGAGCAGATGGGAGTGCTATTTGCACTGTGTATGGCAATGGGATCGCAATAGTGACTCTTCTTACCAGAAAACAACTCTTGCTCGTAGGACCAGAATCTGCATGGGATTCAACTCCATTTAGGACTGGGAAACAAACGCTAGCTTGCCTTACAAGAAACACACTCTGCTTTTGAGAAAAGAGTACTCTTCTACTCTACTATGTTTCCTAAAGGGGTCTGAACACTGAGCTTGCTCAGAACAAAAGAACTCTGCTTCCTACACACACGGGCCATATCTAGTTCAACTCTGCTTAGGAAACTGACAAGAACAGTAGATTCTCTTCAGTCTAATACACTGTACATGCTGGGAACAGACGCCAGTGCTATTTGCCCTGTGTATGGCAATGGGAGCGCAATATTAAAACCTCTTACCAGAAAACAACTCTTCCTCGTAGGACCAGAAACTGCATGGGATTCAACTCCGTTTCTGACTGGGAAACAAAACTAGCTAGCCTTAAAAGTAACATACTCTGCATTTAAGAAAAGAACACACTTCTACTCTACTGTGTTTCCTATGGGGTCGGAACAGTGTGCTTGCTCAGAACAAAAGAACTGTGCTTCCTACACACACGGGCCATATCTACTTCAACTCTGCTTAGGAAAATGACAAGAACAGTAGCTCCTCCTCTGTCCAATACACAGTACTTGCTGGGAACAGATGCGAGTGCATTTGCACTGTGTATGGCAATGGGAGAGCAATGGTGACTCTTCTTACCTGAAAACAACTCTTGCTCATAGGACCAGAAACTGCCTGAGATTCAACACCATTTAGGACTGGGAAACAAACGCTAGATCGCCTTACAAGAAACACACTCTGCTTTTGAGAAAAGAGCACTCTTCTACTCTACTGTGTTTCCTAAAGGGCCAGAACAGTGAGCTTGCTCAGAACAAAAGAACTGTGCTTCCTACACACACGGGCCATATCTAGTTCCACTCTGCTTAGGAAACTGACAAGAACAGTAGCTCCTCTTCAGTCCAATACACTGTACATGCTGGGAACTGACGCGAGTGCTATTTGCACTGTGTATGGCAATGGGAGTGCAGTAGTGACTTTTCTTACCAGAAAAAAACTCTTGCTTGTAAGACCAGAAACTGCATGGGATTCAACTCCGTTTCTGACTGGAAAACAAACACTAGCTAGCCTTACAAGAAACACACTCTGCTTTTGAGAAAAGAGCACTCTTCTATTCTACTGTGTTTCCTATGGAGTCTGAACAGTGAGCTTGCTCAGAACAAAAGAAATGTCCTTCCTACACACACGGGTCATATCTAGTTCAACTCTGCTTAGGAAACTGACAAGAACAGTAGCTCCTCTTCAGTCCAATACACTGTACTTGCTGGGAACATACTTGAGTGCTATTTGCACTGTGTATTGCAATGGGAGCACAATAGTGACTCTTCTTACCAAAAAAAACTCTTGCTCATAGGACAAGAAACTGCATGTGATTCAACTTCATTTAGGACTGGGAAAAAAATGCTAGCTCGCCTTAGAAGAAACACACTCTGCTTTTGAGAAAAGAGCACTCTTCCACTCTACTGTGTTTCCTAAAAGGCCAGAACAGTGAGCTTGCTCAGAACAAAAGAACTGTGCTTCCTACACACACCGTCCATATCTAGTTCAACTCTGCTTAGGAAACTGACAACAATAGTAGCTCCTCTTCAGTTCAATACACTGTACTTGCTGGGAGCAGAGGCGAGTGCTATTTGCACTGTGTATGGCAATGGGAGAGCAATATTAAAACCTCTTACCAGAAAACAACTCTTGCTCGTAGGACCAGAAACTGCATGGGATTCAACTCCGTTTCTGACTGGTAAACAAAACTAGCTAGCCTTAAAAGAAACACACTCTGCATTTGAGAAAAGAACACTCTTCTACTCTACTGTGTTTCCTATAGGGTCCGAACAGTGAGCTTGCTCAGAACAAAAGAACTGTGCTTCCTACACACACGGGCCATATTTAGTTCAACTCTGCTTAGGAAACTGACAAGAACAGTAGCTCCTCCTCTGTCCAATACACAGTACTTGCTGGGAACAGACGCGAGTGCTATTTGCACTGTGTATGACAATGGGAGCGCAATGGTGACTCTTCTTACCAGAAAACAACTCTTGCTCATAGGACCAGAAACTGCCTGAGATTCAACACCATTTAGGACTGGGAAACAAACGCTAGCTCGCCTTACAAGAAACACACTCTGCTTTTGAGAAAAGAGCACTCTTCTACTCTACTGTGTTTCCTAAAGGACCAGAACAGTGAGCTTGCTCAGAACAAAAGAACTGTGCTTCCTACACACACGGGCCATATCTAGTTCAACTCTGCTTAGGAAACTGACAAGAACAGTAGCTCCTCTTCAGTCCTATACACTGTACTTGCTGGGAACAGATGCGAGTGCTATTTGCACTGTGTATGGCAAAGGGAGCGCAATGGTGACTCTTCTTACCAGAAAACAACTCTTGCTCATAGGACCAGAAACTGCCTGAGATTCAACACCATTTAGGACTGGGAAACAAACGCTAGCTCGCCTTACAAGAAACACACTCTGCTTTTGAGAAAAGAGCACTCTTCTACTCTACTGTGTTTCCTAAAGGACCAGAACAGTGAGCTTGCTCAGAACAAAAGAACTGTGCTTCCTACACACACGGGCCATATCTAGTTCAACTCTGCTTAGGAAACTGACAAGAACAGTAGCTCCTCTTCAGTCCTATACACTGTACTTGCTGGGAACAGATGCGAGTGCTATTTGCACTGTGTATGGCAAAGGGAGCGCAATAGTGACTTTCATTACCAGAAAACAACTCTTGATCGTAGTACCAAAAACTGCATGTGATTCAATTTCATTTAGGATTGGGAAACAAACACTAGCTCACCTTACAAGAAACACACTCTGCTTTTGAGAAAAGAGCACTCTTCTACTCTACTGTGTATCCTATAGGGCCAGAACTGTGAGCTTCCTCAGAACAAAAGACCTGTGCTTCCTACACACACGGGCCATATCTAGTTCAACTCTGCTTAGGAAACTGACAAGAACAGTAGCTCCTCTTCAGTCCAATACACTGTACATGCTGGGAACATACGAGAGTGCTATTTGCACTGTGTATGGCAATGGGAGTACAATAGTGACTCTTCTTACCAGAAAACAACTCTTGCTTGTAAGACCAGAAAATGCATGGGATTCAACTCCGTTTCTGACTGGAAAACAAACACTAGCTAGCCTTACAAGAAACACACTCTGCTTTTGAGAAAAGAGCACTCTTCTACTCTACTGCGTTTCCTATGGAGTCTGAACAGTGAGCTTGCTCAGAACAAAAGAAATGTCCTTCCTACACACACGGGTCGTATGTAGTTAAACTCTGCTTAGGAAACTGACAAGAACAGTAGGTCCTCTTCAGTCTAATACACTGTACTTGCTGGGAACAGACGCGAGTGCTATTTGCACTGTGTATTGCAATGGTAGCACAATAGTGACTCTTCTTACCAGAAAAAAACTCTTGCTCATAGGAGCAGAAACTGCATGTGATTCAACTTCATTTAGGACTGGGAAACAAACGCTAGCTCGCCTTACAAGAAACACACTCTGCTATTGAGAAAAGAGCACTCTTCTACTCTTCTGTGTTTCCTAAAGGGCCAGAACAGTGAGCTTGCTCAGAACAAAAGAACTGTGCTTCATACACACGGGCCATATCTAGTTCAACTCTCCTTAGGAAACTGACAAGAACAGTAGCTCCTCTTCTGTCCAATACACTGTACTTGCAGTGAACAGACGTGATTGCTATTTGCAATGTGTATGACAATGGGAGCACAATAGTGACTGTTCTTACCAGAAAACAACTCTTTCTCGTAGGACCAGAAACTGCATGTGATTCAACTCCATTTAGGACTGGGAAACAAACGCTAGCTTGCCTTACAAGAAACACACTCTGCTTTTTAGAAAAGAGTACTCTTCTACTCTACTATGTTTCCTAAGGGGTCTGAACAATGAGCTTGCTCAGAACAAAAGAACTGTGCTTCCTACACACACGGGCCATATCTAGTTCAACTCTGCTTAGGAAACTGACAACAACACTAGCTCCTCTTCAGTTCAATACACTGTACTTGCTGGGAGCAGACGGGAGTGCTATTTGCCCTGTGTATGACAATGGGAGCACAATAGAGACTCTTCATACCAGAAAACAACTATTGTTCGTAGGACCAGAAACTGCATGGGATTCAACTCCATTTAGGACTGCGAAACAAACACTAGCTTGCCTTACAAGAAACACACTCTGCTTTTGAGAAAAGAGCACTCTTCTACTCTAGTGTGTTTCCTATAAGGCCAGAACAGTGAGCTTTCTTAGAACAAAAGAACTGTGCTTCCTACACAAAATGGACATCTAGTTCAATTCTGCTTAGGAAACTGCCAAGAACAGTAGCTCCTCTTCAGTCCAGTACACTGTACTTGCTGGGAGCAGACTCAAGTGCTATTTGCACTGTGTATGGCAATGGGAGCGCAATATTAAAACCTCTTACCAGAAAACAACTCTTCCTCGTAGGACCAGAAACTGCATGGGATTCAACTCCGTTTCTGACTGGGACACAAAACTAGCTAGCCTTAAAAGTAACATACTCTGCATTTGAGAAAAGAACACTCTTCTACTCTTCTGTGTTTCCTATGGGGTCCGAACAGTGAGCTTGCTGAGAACAAAAGAACTGTGCTTCCTACACACACGGGCCATATCTACTTCAACTCTGCTTAGAAAACTGACAAGAACAGTAGCTCCTCCTCTGTCCAATACACAGTACTTGCTGGGAACAGACGCGAGTGCTATTTGCACTGTGTATGGCAATGGGAGCGCAATACTGAAACCTCTTACCAGAAAACAATTCTTGCTCGTAGGACCAGAAACTGCATGGGATTCAACTCCGTTTCAGACTGGGAAACAAACACTAGCTAGCCTTAAAAGAAACACACTCTGCATTTGAGAAAAGAGCACTCTTCTACTCTACTGTGTTTCCTAAGTGGCCAGAACAGTGAGCTTGCTCAGAACATAAGAACTGTGCTTCCTACACACACGGGCCATATCTAGTTCAACTCTGCTTAGGAAACTGACAAGAACAGTACATCCTCTTCAGTCCAATACACTGTACATGCTGGGAACAGACGCCAGTGCTATTTGCCCTGTGTATGACAATGGGAGTACAATAGTGAATCTTCTTACCAGAAAACAACTCTTGCTCGTAGGACCAGAATCTGCATGGGATTCAACTCCATTTAGGACTGGGAAGCAAACACTAGCTCGCCTTACAAGAAACACACTCTGCTTTTGAGAAAAGAGCACTCTTCTACTCTACTGTGTTTCCTATGGGGTCCGAACAGTGAGCTTGCTCAGAACAAAAGAACTGTGCTTCATACACACGGGCCATATCTAGTTCAACTATCCTTAGGAAACTGACAAGAACAGTAGCTCCTCTTCTGTCCAATACACTGTACTTGCAGTGAACAGACGTGATTGCTATTTGCACTGTGTATGACAATGGGAGCACAATAGTGACTGTTCTTACCAGAAAACAACTCTTGCACGTAGGACCAGAAACTGCATGTGATTCAACTCCATTTAGGACTGGGAAACAAACGCTAGCTTGCCTTACAAGAAACACACTCTGCTTTTGAGAAAAGAGTACTCTTCTACTCTACTATGTTTCCTAAAGGGGTCTGAACACTGAGCTTGCTCAGAACAAAAGAACTGTGCTTCCTACACACACGGGCCATATCTAGTTCAACTCTGCTTAGGAAACTGACAAGAACAGTAGCTCCTCTTCAGTTCAATACACTGTACTTGCTGGGAGCAGACGGGAGTGCTATTTGCACTGTGTATGACAATGGGAGCTCCATAGTGACTCTTTTTACCAGAAAACAACTCTTGCTTGTAGGACCAGAAACTGCATGTGATTCAACTCCATTTAACTGGGAAAGAAACACTAGCTTGCCTTAGAAGAAACACACTCTGCTTTTGAGAAAAGAGCACTCTTCTACTCTACAGTGTTTCCTATATGGCCAGAACAGTGAGCTTGCTCAGAACAAAATAACTGTGCTTCCTACACACACGGGCCATATCTAGTTCAACTCTGCTTAGGAAACTGACAAGAACAGTAGATTCTCTTCAGTCTAATACACTGTACATGCTGGGAACAGACGCCAGTGCTATTTGCCCTGTGTATGGCAATGGGAGCGCAATATTAAAACCTCTTACCAGAAAACAACTCTTCCTCGTAGGACCAGAAACTGCATGGGATTCAACTCCGTTTCTGACTGGGAAACAAAACTAGCTAGCCTTAAAAGTAACATACTCTGCATTTAAGAAAAGAACACACTTCTACTCTACTGTGTTTCCTATGGGGTCGGAACAGTGTGCTTGCTCAGAACAAAAGAACTGTGCTTCCTACACACACGGGCCATATCTACTTCAACTCTGCTTAGGAAAATGACAAGAACAGTAGCTCCTCCTCTGTCCAATACACAGTACTTGCTGGGAACAGATGCGAGTGCATTTGCACTGTGTATGGCAATGGGAGCGCAATGGTGACTCTTCTTACCAGAAAACAACTCTTGCTCATAGGACCAGAAACTGCCTGAGATTCAACACCATTTAGGACTGGGAAACAAACGCTAGATCGCCTTACAAGAAACACACTCTGCTTTTGAGAAAAGAGCACTCTTCTACTCTACTGTGTTTCCTAAAGGGCCAGAACAGTGAGCTTGCTCAGAACAAAAGAACTGTGCTTCCTACAGACACGGGCCATATCTAGTTCCACTCTGCTTAGGAAACTGACAAGAACAGTAGCTCCTCTTCAGTCCAATACACTGTACATGCTGGGAACTGACGCGAGTGCTATTTGCACTGTGTATGGCAATGGGAGTGCAGTAGTGACTCTTCTTACCAGAAAAAAACTCTTGTTTGTAAGACCAGAAACTGCATGGGATTCAACTCCGTTTCTGACTGGAAAACAAACACTAGCTAGCCTTACAAGAAACACACTCTGCTTTTGAGAAAAGAGCACTCTTCTATTCTACTGTGTTTCCTATGGAGTCTGAACAGTGAGCTTGCTCAGAACAAAAGAAATGTCCTTCCTACACACACGGGTCATATCTAGTTCAACTCCTCTTAGGAAACTGACAAGAACAGTAGGTCCTCTTCAGTCCAATACACTGTACTTGCTGGGAACATACTTGAGTGCTATTTGCACTGTGTATTGCAATGGGAGCACAATAGTGACTCTTCTTACCAGAAAAAAACTCTTGCTCATAGGACAAGAAACTGCATGTGATTCAACTTCATTTAGGACTGGGAAAAAAATGCTAGCTCGCCTTAGAAGAAACACACTCTGCTTTTGAGAAAAGAGCACTCTTCTACTCTACTGTGTTTCCTAAAAGGCCAGAACAGTGAGCTTGCTCAGAACAAAAGAACTTTGCTTCCTACACACACCGTCCATATCTAGTTCAACTCTGCTTAGGAAACTGACAACAATAGTAGCTCCTCTTCAGTTCAATACACTGTATTTGCTGGGAGCAGACACGAGTGCTATTTGCACTGTGTATGGCAAAGGGAGCACAATAGTGACTCTTCTTACCAGAAAACAACTCTTGCTTGTAGGACCAGAAACTGAGTGGGATTCAACTCCGTTTCTGACTGGGAAACAAACGCTAGCTAGCCTTACAAGAAACACACTCTGCTTTTGAGAAAAGAGCACTCTTCTACTCTACTGTGTTTCCTATGGGGTCTGAACAGTGAGCTTGCTCAGAAAAAAAGAACTGTGCTATTTACACACACGGGCCATATCTAGTTCAACTCTGCTTAGGAAACTGACAAGAAGAGTAGTTCCTCTACTGTACAATACACTGTACTTGGCTGGGAACAGACGCGAGTGCTATTTGCACTGTGTATGGCAATGAAAGCACAATAGTGACTCTTTTTACCAGAAGACAACTCTTGCAAGTAGGACCAGAAACTGCATGTGATTCAACTCCATTTAGGTTGGGAAACAAACGCTAGCTCGCCTTAGAAGAAACACACTCTGCTTTTGAGAAAAGAGCACTCTTCTACTCTACTGTGTTTCCTAAAAGGCCAGAACAGTGAGCTTGCTCAGAACATAAGAACTGTGCTTCCTACACACACGGGCCATATCTAGTTCAACTCTGCTTAGGAAACTTACAAGAACAGTATATCCTCTTCAGTCCAGTACACTGTACATGCTGGGAACAGACGCCAGTGCTATTTGCCCTGTGTATGACAATGGGAGTACAATAGTGAATCTTCTTACCTGAAAACAACTCTTGCTCGTAGGACCAGAATCTGCATGGGATTCAACTCCATTTAGGATTGGGAAACAAACACTAGCTCGCCTTACAAGAAACACACTCTGCTTTTGAGAAAAGAGCACTCTTCTACTCTACTGTGTTTCCTATGGGGTCAGAACAGTGAGCTTGCTCAGAACAAAAGAACTGTGCTTCATACACACGGGCCATATCTAGTTCAACTCTGCTTAGGAAACTGACAAGAAGAGTAGATCCTCTTCAGTCCAATACACTGTACATGCTGGGCACAGACGCCCGTGCTATTTGCCCTGTGTAGGACAATGGGAGCACAATAGTGACTCTTCTTACCAGAAAACAACTCTTGCTCATAGGACCAGAAACTGCATGGGATTCAACTGCATTTAGGAATGGGAAACAAACGCTAGCTCGCCTTAGAAGAAACACACTCTGCTTTTGAGAAAAGAGCACTCTTCTACTCTACTGTGTTTCCTATAGGACCAGAAGAGTGAGCTTGCTCAGAACAAAAGAACTGTGCTTCCTACACACACGGGCCATATCTACTTCAACTCTGCTTTGGAAACAAACAAGAACAGAAGATCCTCTTCAGTCCAATACTTTGTACATGCTGGGAACAGACGACAGTGCTATTTGCGCTGTGTATGACAATGGGAGCATAATAGTGACTCTTCTTACAAGAAAAACAACTCTTGCTCATAGGACCAGAAACTGCATGTGATTCAACTCCATTTAGGATTTGGAAACAAACACTAGCTCACCTTACAAGAAACACACTCTGCTTTTGAGAAAAGAGCACTCTTCTACTCTAGTGTGTTTCCTATAAGGCCAGAACAGTGAGCTTTCTTAGAACAAAAGAACTGTGCTTCCTACACAAACGGGATATCTAGTTCAACTCTGCTTAGGAAACTGACAAGAACAGTAGCTCCTCTTAAGTCCAATACACTGTACTTGCTGGGAACAGACACGAGTGCTATTTGCACTGCGTATGGCAAAGGTAGCACAATAGTGACTTTCCTTACCAGAAAACAACTCTTGATCGTAGTACCAAAAACTGCATGTGATTCAATTCCATTTAGGATTGGGAAACAAACGTTAGCTCAAGTTAAAAGAAACACACTCTGCTTTTGAGAAAAGAGCACTCTTCTACTCTACTGTGTATCCTATAGGGCCAGAACAGTGAGCTTGCTCAGAACAAAAGAACTGTGCTTCATACACACACGGGCCATATCTAGTTCCACTCTGCTTATGACTGACAAGAACAGTAGCTCCTCTTCAGTCCAATACACTGTACTTGCTGGGAACAGACGAGATTGCTGTTTGCACTGTGTATGGCAATGAAAGCGCAATAGTGTCTGTTCTTACCAGAAAACAACTCTTGCTCGTAGGACCAGAAACTGCATGTGATTCAACTCCATTTAGGACTGGGAAACAAACGCTAGCTTTCCTTACAAGAAACACACTCTGCTTTTGAGAAAAGAGTACTCTTCTACTCTACTATGTTTCCTAAGGGGTCTGAACAGTGAGCTTGCTCAGAACAAAAGAACTGCGCTTCCTACACACAAGGGCCATATCTAGTTCAACTGTGCTTAGGAAACTGACAAGAACAGTAGCTCCTCTTCAGTCCAATACACTGTACTTGCTGGGAGCAGACGGGAGTGCTATTTGCACTGTGTATGACAATGGGAGCTCCATAGTGACTCTTTTTACCAGAAAACAACTCTTGCTTGTAGGACCAAAAACTGCATGTGATTCAACTCCATTTAACTGGGAAAGAAACGCTAGCTTGCCTTAGAAGAAACACACTCTGCTTTTGAGAAAAGAGCACTCTTCTACTCTACTATGTTTCCTATAAGGCCAGAACAGTGAACTTTCTCAGAACAAAAGAACTGTGCTTCCTACACATACGGGACATATCTAGTTCAACTCTGCTTAGGAAACTGCCAAGAACAGTAGCTCCTCTTCAGTCCAATACACTGTACTTGCTGGGAACAGATGCGAGTGTTATTTGCACTGTGTATAGCAAAGGTAGCACAATAGTGACTTTTTTTACCAGAAAACAACTCTTGATCGTAGTACCAAAAACTGCATGTGATTCAATTCCATTTAGGATTGGGAAACAAACGCTAGCTCACCTTACAAGAAACACACTCTGCTTTTGAGAAAAAAGCACTCTTCTACTCTACTGTGTATCCTATAGGGCCAGAACAGTGAGCTTGCTCAGAACAAAAGAACTGTGCTTCCTACACACACGGGCCATATCTAGTTCCACTCTGCTTAGGAAACTGACAAGAACAGTAGCTCCTCTTCAGTCCAATACACTGTACATGCTGGGAACAGACACGAGTGCTATTTGCACTGTGTATGGCAATGGGAGTGCAGTAGTGACTCTTCTTACCAGAAAAAAACTCTTGCTTGTAAGACCAGAAACTGCATGGGATTCAACTCTGTTTCTGACTGGAAAACAAACACTAGCTAGCCTTACAAGAAACACACTCTGCTTTTGAGAAAAGAGCACTCTTCTATTCTACTGTGTTTCCTATGGAGTCTGAACAGTGAGCTTGCTCAGAACAAAAGAAATGTCCTTCCTACACACACGGGTCATATCTAGTTCAACTCTGCTTAGGAAACTGACAAGAACAGTAGGTCCTCTTCAGTCCAATACACTGTACTTGCTGGGAACATACTTGATTGCTATTTGCACTGTGTATTGCAATGGGAGCACAATAGTGACTCTTCTTACCAGAAAAAATCTCTTGCTCATAGTACAAGAAACTGCATGTGATTCAACTTCATTTAGGACTGGGAAAAAAATGCTAGCTCGCCTTAGAAGAAACACACTCTGCTTTTGAGAAAAGAGCACTCTTCTACTCTACTGTGTTTCCTAAAAGGCCAGAACAGTGAGCTTGCTCAGAACAAAAGAAATTTGCTTCCTACACACACCGTCCATATCTAGTTCAACTCTGCTTAGGAAACTGACAACAATAGTAGCTCCTCTTCAGTTCAATACACTGTACTTGCTGGGAGCAGACACGAGTGCTATTTGCACTGTGTATGGAAAAGGGAGCACAATAGTGACTCTTCTTACCAGAAAACAACTCTTGCTTGTAGGACCAGAAACTGAGTGGGATTCAACTCCGTTTCTGACTGGGAAACAAACGCTAGCTAGCCTTACAAGAAACACACTCTGCTTTTGAGAAACGAGCACTCTTCTACTCTACTGTGTTTCCAATGGGGTCTGAACAGTGAGCTTTCTCAGAACAAAAGAACTGTGCTTTTTACACACACGGGCCATATCTAGTTCAACTCTGCTTAGGAAACTGACAAGAAGAGTAGCTCCTCTACTGTACAATACACTGTACTTGGCCGGGAACAGACGCGAGTGCTATTTGCACTGTGTATGGCAATGAAAGCACAATAGTGACTCTTTTTACCAGAACACAACTCTTGCAAGTAGGACCAGAAACTGCATGTGATTCAACTCCATTTAGGTTGGGAAACAAACGCTAGCTCGCCTTAGAAGAAACACACTCTGCTTTTGAGAAAAGAGCACTCTTCTACTCTACTGTGTTTCCTAAAAGGCCAGAACAGTGAGATTGCTCAGAACATAAGAACTGTGCTTCCTACACACACGGGCCATATCTAGTTCAACTCTGCTTAGGAAACTTACAAGAACAGTAGATCCTCTTCAGTCCAGTACACTGTACATGCTGGGAACAGACGCCAGAGCTATTTGCCCTGTATATGACAATGGGAGTACAATAGTGAATCTTCTTACCTGAAAACAACTCTTGCTCGTAGGACCAGAATCTGCATGGGATTAAACTCCATTTAGGATTGGGAAACAAACACTAGCTCGCCTTACAAGAAACACACTCTGCTTTTGAGAAAAGAGCACTCTTCTACTCTACTGTGTTTCCTATTGGGTCCGAACAGTGAGCTTGCTAAGAACAAAAGAACTGTGCTTCATACACACGGGCCATATCTAGTTCAACTCTGCTTAGGAAACTGACAAGAAGAGTAGATCCTCTTCATCCAATACACTGTACATGCTGGAACAGACGCCAGTGCTATTTGCCCTGTGTAGGACAAAGGGAGCACAATAGTGACTCTTCTTACCAGAAAACAACTCTTGCTCATAGGACCAGGAACTGCATGGGATTCAACTGCATTTAGGAATGGGAAACAAACGCTAGCTCGCCTTACAAGAAACACACTCTGCTTTTGAGAAAAGAGCACTCTTCTACTCTACTGTGTTTCCTATAGGGCCAGAAGAGTGAGCTTGCTCAGAACAAAAGAACTGTGCTTCCTACACACACGGGCCATATCTAGTTCAACTCTGCTTTGGAAACTGACAAGAACAGAAGATCCTCTTCAGTCCAATACTTTGTACATGCTGGGAACAGATGACAGTGCTATTTGCGCTGTGTATGACAATGGGAGCAAAATAGTGACTCTTCTTACAAGAAAAAAAACTCTTGCTCATAGGACCAGAAACTGCATGTGATTCAACTCCATTTAGGATTGGGAAACAAACGCTAGCTCACCTTACAAGAAACACACTCTGCTTTTGAGAAAAGAGCACTCTTCTACTCTACTGTGTATCCTATAGTGCCAGAACAGTGAGCTTCCAAGGAACAAAAGAACTGTGCTTCCTACACACACGGGCCATATCTAGTTCAACTCTGCTTAGGAAACTGACAAGAACAGTAGATCCTCTTCAGTCCAATACACTGTACATGCTGGGAACATACAAGAGTGCTATTTGCACTGTGTATGGCAATGGGAGTGCAATAGTGACTCTTCTTACCAGAAAACAACTCTTGCTTGTAAGACCAGAAACTGCATGGGATTCAACTCCGTTTCTGACTGGAAAACAAACACTAGCTAGCCTTACAAGAAACACACTCTGCTTTTGAGAAAAGAGCACTCTTCTACTCTACTGTGTTTCCTATGGAGTCTGAACAGTGAGCTTGCTCAGAACAAAAGAAATGTCCTTCCTACACACACGGGTCATATCTAGTTCAACTCTGCTTAGGAAACTGACAAGAACAGTAGGTCCTCTTCAGTCCAATACACTGTACTTGCTGGGAACAGACGCTAGTGCTATTTGCACTGTGTATTGCAATGGTAGCACAATAGTGACTCTTCTTACCAGAAAAAAACTCTTGCTCATAGGACCAGAAACTGCATGTGATTCAACTTCATTTAGGACTGGGAAACAAACGCTAGCTCGCCTTACAAGAAACACACTCTGCTTTTGAGAAAAGAGCACTCTTCTACTCTACTGTGTTTCCTAAAGTGCCAGAACAGTGAGCTTGCTCAGAACAAAAGAACTGTGCTTCCTACACACACCGTCCATATCTAGTTCAACTCTGCTTAGGAAACTGACAACAATAGTAGCTCCTCTTCAGTCCAATACACTGTTCTTGCTGGGAGCAGATGCGAGTGCTATTTGCACTGTGTATGGCAATGGTAGCGCAATAGTGACTCTTCTTACCAGAAAACAACTCTTGCTCATAGGACCAGAAACTGCATGGGATTCAACTCCGTTTCTGACTGGGAAACAAACACTAGCTAGCCTTAAAAGAAACACACTCTGCATTTGAGAAAAGAGCCCTCTTCTACTCTACTGTGTTTCCTAAATGGCAAGAACAGTGAGCTTGCTCAGAACATAAGAACTGTGCTTCCTACACACACGGGCCATATCTAGTTCAACTCTGCTTAGGAAACTGACAAGAACAGTAGATGTCTTCAGTCCAGTACACTGTACATGCTGGGAACAGACGCCAGTGCTATTTGCACTGTGTATGACAATTGGGGTACAATAGTGAATCTTCTTACCAGAAAAAACTCTTGCTCATAGGACAAGAAACTGCATGGGATTCAACTCCGTTTCTGACTGGGAAACAAACACTAGCTCGCATTACAAGAATCACACTCTGCTTTTGAGAAAAGAGCACTCTTCTACTCTACTGTGTTTCCTATGGGGTCCGAACAGTGAGCTTGCTCAGAACAAAACAACTGTGCTTCATGAACATGGGCCATATCTAGTTCAACTCTCCTTAGGAAACAGACAAGAACAGTAGCTCCTCTTCTGTCCAATACACTGTACTTGCTGGGAACAGACGTGATTGCTATTTGCACTGTGTATGACAATGGGAGCACAACAGTGACTGTTCTTACCAGAAAACAACTCTTGCTCGTAGGACCAGAAACTGCATGTGATTCAACTCCATTTAGGACTGGGAAACAAACGCTAGCTTGCCTTACAAGAAACACACTCTGCTTTTGAGAAAAGAGTACTCTTCTACTCTACTATGTTTCCTACGGGGTCTGAACAGTGAGCTTGCTCAGAACAAAAGAACTGTGCTTCCTACACACACGGGCCATATCTAGTTCAACTCTGCTTAGGAAACTGACAACAACAGTAGCTCCTCTTGAGGCCAATAAACTGTACTTGCTGAGAGCAGACGGGAGTGCTATTTGCACTGTGTATGACAATGGGAGCTCCATAGTGACTCTTTTTACCAGAAAAAAACTCTTGCTTGTAGGACCAGAAACTGCATGTGATTCAACTCCATTTAACTGGGAAAGAAACACTAGCTTGCCTTAGAAGAAACACACTCTGCTTTTGAGAAAAGAGCACTCTTCTACTCTACTGTGTTTCCTATAGGGCCAGAAGAGTGAGCTTGCTCAGAACAAAAGAACTGTGCTTCCTACACACACGGGCCATATCTAGTTCAACTCTGCTTAGGAAACTGACAAGAACAGTAGATTCTCTTCAGTCTAATACACTGTACATGCTGGGAACAGACGCCAGTGCTATTTGCCCTGTGTATGACAATGGGAGCACAATAGTGACTCTTCATACCAGAAAACAACTATTGTTCGTAGGACCAGAAACTGCATGGGATTCAACTCCATTTAGGACTGGGAAACAAACACTAGCTTGCCTTACAAGAAACACACTCTGCTTTTGAGAAAAGAGCACTCTTCTACTCTACTGTGTTTCCTATAAGGCCAGAATAGGGAGCTTTCTTAGAACAAAAGAACTGTGCTTCCTACACAAACGGGACATATCTAGTTCAACTCTGCTTAGGAAACTGACAAGAACAGTAGCTCCTCTTCAGTCCAATACAATGTACTTGCTGGGAACAGACGCGAGTGCTATTTGTACTGCGTAATGCAAAGGTAGCACAATAGTGACTTTCCTTACCAGAAAACAACTCTTGATCGTAGTACCTAAAACTGCATGTGATTCAATTCCATTTAGGATTGGGAAACAAACGTTAGCTCACCTTAAAAGAAACACACTCTGCTTTTGAGAAAAGAGCACTCTTCTACTCTACTGTGTATCCTATAGGGCCAGAACAGTGAGCTTGCTCAGAACAAAAGAACTGTGCTTCCTACACACACGGGCCATATCTAGTTCAACTCTGCTTATGAAACTGACAAGAACGGTAGCTCCTCTTCAGTCCAATACACTGTACTTGCTGGGAACAGACGCGATTGCTATTTGTGCTGTGTATGGCAATGGGAGCACAATAGTGTCTGTTCTTACCAGAAAACAACTCTTGCTCGTTTGACCAGAAACTGCGTTGGGATTCAACTCCATTTAGGACTGGGAAACAAACGCTAGCTTGCCTTACAAGAAACAAACTCTGCTTTTGAGAAAAGAGTACTCTTCTACTCTACTATGTTTCCTAAGGGGTCTGAACAGTGAGCTTGCTCAGAACAAAAGAATTGTGCTGCCTACACACACGGGACATATCTAGTTCAACTCTGCTTAGGAAACTGACAAGAACAGTAGCTCCTCTTCAGTTCAATACACTGTACTTGCTGGGAGCAGACGGGAGTGCTATTTGCACTGTGTATGGCAATGAAAGCACAATAGTGTCTCTTTTTACCAGAACACAACTCTTGCTCGTAGGACCAGAAACTGCATGTGATTCAACTCCATTTAGGACTGGGAAACAAACGCTAGCTTGCCTTACAAGAAACACACTCTGCTTTTGAGAAAAGAGCACTCTTCTACTCTACTGTGTTTCCTATAGGGCCAGAACTGTGCGCTTGCTCAGAATAAAAGAACTGTGCTTCCTACACACACGGGCCATATCTAGTTCAACTCTGCTTAGGAAACTGACAAAAACAGTTCATCCTCTTCAGTCCAATACACTGTACTTGCTGGAAGCAGACGCCAGTGCTATTTGCACTGGGTATGCCAACGTGAGCACAATAGTGACTCTTCTTACCAGAAAACAACTCTTACTCTTAGGACCAGAAACTGCATGGGATTCAACTCCACTTAGGACTGGGAAACAAACACTAGCTCGCCTTACAAGAAACACACTCTGCTTTTGAGAAAAGAGCACTCTTCTACTCTACTGTGTTTCCTATAGGGCCAGAACAGTGAGCTTGCTCAGAACAAAAGAACTGTGCTCCCTACACACACGGGCCATATCTAGTTCAACTCTGCTTAGGAAACTGACAAGAACAGTAGCTCCACTTCAGTCCGATACACTGTACTTGCTGGGAACAGACGCATGTGCTATTTGCCCTGTGTATGACAATGGGAGCGCAATAGTGTCTCCTCTTACCAGAAAACAACTCTTGCTCATAGGACCAGAAACTGCAAGGGATTCCACTCCATTTAGGACTGGGAAACAAACGCTAGCTCACCTTACAAGAAACAGACTCTGCTTTTGATAAAAGAGCACTTTTCTACTCTACTGTGTTTCCTATGTGGTCTGAAAAGTGAGCTTGCTCAGATCAAAAGAACTGTGCTTCACACACACGGGCCATATCTAGTTCAACTCTGCTTAGGAAAGTGACAAGAACAGTAGCTCCTCTTCTGTCCAATACACTGTACTTGCTGGCAACAGACGCGAGTGCTCTTTGCACTGTGTATGGCAAAGTTAGCACAATAGTGACTCTTCTTACCAGAAAACAACTCTTGCTCGTAGGACCAGAAACTGCATGTGATTCACCTCCATTTAGGACTGGGAAACAAACGCTAGCTCGCTTTACAAGAAACATACTCTGCTTTTGAGAAAAGAGCACTCTTCTATTCTTTTGTGTTTCCTATGGGGCCAGAACAGTGAGCTTGCTCAGAAGAAAAGAACTGTGCTTCCTACACACACGGGCCATATCTAGTTCAACTCTGCTTCGGAAACTGACAAGAACAGTAGATCCTCTTCAGTCTAATACACTGTACTTGCTGGGAGCAGACGCGAGTTCTATTTGCACTGTGTATGGCAATGGGAGCACAATAGTGACTCTTCTTACCAGAAAACAACTCTTGCTTGTAGGACCAGAAACTGCATGGGATTCAACTCCGTTTCTGACTGGGAAACAAACACTAGCTAGCCTTACAAGAAGGACACTCTGCTTTTGAGAAAAGAGCACTCTTCTACTCTACTGTGTTTCCTATGGAGTCTGAACAGTGAGCTTGCTCAAAACAAAAGAAATGTCCTTCCTACACACACGGGCCATATCTAGTTCAACTCTACTTAGGAAACTGACAATAACAGTAGCTCCTCTTCAGTCCAATACACTGTACATGCTGGGAACAGACGCAAGTGCTATTTGCACTGTGTATGACAATGGGAGCTCAATAGTGACTCTTCTTACCAGAAAAAAACTCTTGCTTGTAGGACCAGAAACTGCATGTGATTCAACTCCATTTAGTACTGGGAAACAAAAGCCTGCTTGCCTTAGAAGAAACACACTCTGCTTTTGAGAAAAGAGCACTCTTCTACTCTACTGTGTTTCCTATAGGGCCCGAACAGTGAGCTTGCTCAGAACAAAAGAAGTGTACTTCCTACACACACGGGCCATATCTAGTTCAACTCTGCTTAGGAACCTGACAAGAACAGTATCTCCTCTTCAGTCCAATACACTGTACTTGCTGGGAGGCAGACGCGAGGGCTATTTGCACTGTGTAAGGCAATGGGAGCACAATAGTGACTCTTCTTACCAGAAAACAACTCTTGCTCGTAGGACCAGAAACTGCATGTGATTCAACTCACTTAGGACTGGGAAACAAAGGCTCGCTCGCCTTACAAGAAACACAATCTACTTTTGAGAAAAGAGCACTCTTCTACTCTACTGTGTTTCCTATAGGACCAGAGCAGTGAGCTTGCTCAGAACAAAAGAACTGTGCTTCCTACACATACGGGCCATATGTAGTTCAACTCTGCTTAGGAAACTCACAAGAACAATAGCTCCTCTTCTGTCCAATACAATGTTCTTGCTGGGAGCAGAGGTGAGAGCTATTTGCACTGTGTATGACAATGGGAGCTCAATAGTGACTCTTCTTACCAGAAAACAACTCTTGCCTGTAGGACCAGAACTGCATGTGATTCAACTCCTTTTAGGACTGTGAAACAAAAGCTAGCTCGCCTTAGAAGAAACACACTCTGCTTTTGAGAAAAGAGCACTCTTCTACTCTACTGTGTTTCCTATGGGGTCGGAACAGTGAGCTTGCTCAGAACAAAAGAACTGTGCTTCCTACACACACGGGCCATTTCTAGTTAAACTCTGCTTAGGAAACTGACAAGAACAGTAGCTCCTCTACTGTACAATACACTGTACTTGGCTGCGAACAGACGCGAGTGCTATTTGCACTGTGTATGGCAATGAAAGCACAATAGTGTCTCTTTTTTCCAGAACACAACTCTTGCTCATAGGACCAGAAACTGCATGTGATTCAACTTCATTTAGGACTGGGAAACAAACGCTAGCTCGCCTTACAAGAAACACACTCTGCTTTTGAGAAAAGAGCACTCTTCTACTCTACTGTGTTTCCTATAGTGCCAGAACAGTGCTCTTGCTCAGAACAAAAGAACTGTGCTTCCTACACACACGGGCCATATCTAGTTCAACTCTGCTTAGGAAACTGACAAGAACAGTAGCTCCTCTTCTGTCCTATACACTGTAAACGCTGGGAAAAGACGCCAAGAGCTATTTGCCCTGTGTATGATAATGGGAGCGCAATAGTGACTCTTCTTACCAGAAAAAAAACTCTTGCTCGTAGGACCAGAAACTGCATTGGGATTCAACTCCATTTAGGACTGGGAAACAAACACTACCTAGCCTTACAAGAAACACACTCTGCTTTTGAGAAAAGAGCACTCTTCTACTCTACTGTGTTTCCTATAGGACCAGAACTGTGAGCTTGCTCAGAATAAAAGAACTGTGCTTCCTACACACACGGGCCATATCTAGTTCAACTCTGCTTAGGAAACTGACAAAAACAGTAGATCCTCTTCAGTCCAATACACTGTACTTGCTGGGAGCAGACGCGAGTGCTATTTGCACTGTGTATGGCAATGGGAGAGCAATAGTGACTCTTCTTACCAGAAAACAACTCTTGCTTGTAGGACCAGAAACTGCATGTGATTCAACTCCATTTAGGACTGGGAAACAAAAGCTAGCTTCCTTAGAAGAAACACACTCTGCTTTTTTGAAAAGAGAACTCTTCTACTCTACTGTGTTTCCTATAGGGCCCGAACAGTGAGCTTGCTCAGAACAAAAAAAAAGTGTACTTCCTACACACACGGCCATATCTAGTTCAACTCTGCTTAGGAACCTGACAAGAACAGTATCTCCTCTTCAGTCCAATACACTGTACTTGCTGGGAGCAGACGCGAGGGGCTATTTGCACTGTGTAAGGCAATGGGAGCACAATAGTGACTCTTCTTACCAGAAAACAACTCTCTTGCTCGTAGGAACAGAACCTGCATGTGATTCAACTCCACTTAGGACTGGGAAACAAACGCTCGCTCGCCTTACAACACACTCTACTTTTGAGAAAAGAGCACTCTTCTTCTCTACTGTGTTTCCTATAGGTCCAGAACAGTGAGCTTGCTCAGAACAAAAGAACTGTGCTTCCTACACATACGGGCCCTATGTAGTTCAACTCTGCTTAGGAAACTGACAAGAACAGTAGCTCCTCTTCTGTCCAATACAATGTTCTTGCTGGGAGCAGAGGTGAGAGCTATTTGCACTGTGTATGACAATGGGAGCTCAATAGTGACTCTTCTTACCAGAAAACAACTCTTGCCTGTAGGACCAGAAACTGCATGTGATTCAACTCCATTTATGACTGTGAAACAAAAGCTAGCTTGCCTTAGAAGAAACGCACTCTGCTTTTGAGAAAAGAGCACTCTTCTACTCTACTGTGTTTCTTAAAGGGCCAGAAAAGTGTGCTTGCTCAGAACAAAAGAACTGTGCTTCCTACACACACGGGCCATATCTAGTTCAACTCTGCTTAGTAAACTGACCAGAACAGTAGCTCCTCTTCTGTCCAATACACTGTACATGCTGGCAACAAACACGAGTGCTATTTGCACTATGTATGTCAATGGGAGGGCAATAGTGACTCTTCTTACCAGAAAACAACTCTTGCTTTTAGGACCAGAAACTGCATGGGATTCAACTCTGTGTCTGACTGGGAAACAAACGCTAGCTAGCCTTACAAGAAACACACTCTGCTTTTGAGAAAAGAGCACTCTTCTACTCTACTGTGTTTTCAATAAGGCCAGAACAGTGAGCTTGCTCCGAACAAAAGAACTGGGCTTCCTACACACATGGGACATATCTAGTTCAACTCTGCTTAGGAAACTGACAATAACAGTAGCTCCTCTTCAGTCCAATACACTGTACTTGCTGGGAGCAGAGGCGAGGGCTATTTGCACTGTGTATGGCAAAGGGAGCACCATAATGACTTTCCTTACCAGAAAACAACTCTTGCTCGTAGTACCAGAACCTGCATGTGATTCGATTCCTTTTAGGACTGGGAAACAAACGCTAGCTCGCCTTACAAGAAACACACTCTGCTTTTGAGAAAAGAGCACTGTTCTACTCTACTGTGTTTCCAATAGGGCCAGAACAGTGAGCTTGGTCAGAACAAAAGAACTGTGCTTCCTACACACACAGGCCATATCGAGTTCAACTCTGCTTAGGAAACTGACAAGAATAGTAGCTCCTCTTCAGTCCAATACACTGTACTTGCTGGGAGCAGACAAGAGAGCTATTTGCACTGTGTATGGCAATGGGAGGACAATAGTGACTCTTCTTACCAGAAAACAACTCTTGCTCATAAGACCAGAAACAGCATGTGATTCAACTCCATGTATGACTGGGAAACAAACGCTAGCTCACCTTACAAGAAACACACTCTGCTTTTGAGAAAAGAGAACTTTTTCTACTCTACTGTGTTTCTTATAGGGCCAGAACAGTGAGCTTGCTCAGAACAAAAGAACTGTGCTTCCTACACACGGGACACATCTAGTTCAACTCTGCTTAGCAAACTGAAAAGAACAGTAGATCCTCTTCAGTCCAATATAGTGTAATTGCTGGAAGCAGAAGCGAGTGCTATTTGCACTGTGTATGGCAATGGGAGCGCTATAGTGACTCTTCTTACCAGAAAACAACTCTTGCTTGTAGGACCAGAAACTGCATGTGATTCAACTCCGTTTCTGACTGGGAAACAAACACTAGCTAGCCTTACAAGAAACACACTCTGCTTTTGAGAACAGAGCACTCTTCTACTCTACTGTGTTTCCTATTGGCACCGAACAGTGAGATTGCTCAGAACAAAAGAGCTGTTCTTCCTACACAGATGGACCATATCCATTCAACTCTGCTTAGGAAACTGACAAGAACAGTAGATCCTCTTCTCTCCAATACACTGTACCTGCTGGGAACAGACGCGATTGCTATTTGCACTGTGTATGGCATCGGGAGCACAATAGTAACTCATCTTACCAGAAAATAACTCTTGCTCATAGTACCAGAAACTGCATGGGATTCAACTCCATTTAGGACTGGGAAACAAACGCTAGCTCGCCTTACAAGAAACACACTCTGCTTTTGAGAATAGAGCACTCTTCTACTCTACTGTGTTTCCTGTAGGGCCAGAAGAGTGAGCTTGCTCAGAGCAAATGAACTGTGCTTCCTACACGCACGGGCCATATCTAGTTCAACTCTGCTTAGGAAACTGACAAGAACAGTAGCTCCTCTTCAGTCCAACACACTGTACTTGCTGGGAACAGAAACGAGTGCTATTTGCACTGTGTATGGCAATTGGAGCACAATAGTGACTCTTATTACCAGAAAACAACTCTTGCTCGTAGGACAAAAAACTGCATGTGATTCAACTCCATTTAGGACTGGGAAACAAACGCTAGCTACCCTTAAAAGAAACACACTCTGCTTTTGAGAAAAGAGCACTCTACTACTCTACTGTGTTTCCTAAAGGGCCAGAACAGTGAGCTTGCTCAAAACAAAAGAACTGTGCTTCCTACACACACGGGCCATATCTAGTTCAACTCTGGTTAGGAAACTGAGAAGAACAGTATCTCCTCTTCTTTCCAATACAGTGTACTTGCTGGGAACAGACGACAGGGCTATTTGCACTGTGTATGGCTAAGGGAGCACAGTAGTGACTTTCCTAACCAGAAAACAACTCTTGCTCGTAGGACCAAAAAGTGCATGTGATTCAACTCTATTTAGGACTGGGAAACAAACGCTAGCTCCCCTTACAAGAAACACACTCTGCTTTTGAGAAAAGAGCACTCTTCTACTCTACTGTGTTTCCTATAGGGCCAGAATAGTGAGCTTGCTCAGAACTAAAGAACTGTGCTTCCTACACACACGGTCCACATCTAGTTCAACTCTGCTTAGGAAACTGAGAAGAACAGTAGCTCCTCTTCAGTCCAATACACTGTACTTGCTGGGAGCAGACGCGAGTGCTCTTTGCACTGTGTATGGCAATGGGAGCGCTATAGTGACTATTCTTACCAGAAAACAACTCTTGCTCTTAGGACCAGAAACTGCATGGGATTCAACTCTGTGTCTGACTGGGAAACAAACACTAGCTCGCCTTACAAGAAACATACTCTGCTTTTGAGAAAAGAGCACTCTTCTACTCTATGGTGTTTCCTATTGGGACCGAACAGTGAGCTTGCTCAGAACAAAAAAACTGTGCTTCCTACACACACGGGCCACATGTAGTTTAACTCTACTTAGGAAACTGACAAGAACAGTAGCTCCTCTTCATTCTACTACACTGTAATTGCTGGGAACAGACGCGAGTGCTATTTGCACTGCATATGGCAATGGGAGTGCAATAGTGACTCTTCTTAACAGAAAACAACTCTTGCTTGTGGGACCAGAAACTGCATGGGATTCAACTCCATTTAGTACTGGGAAACAAACACTAGCTCGCCTTACAAGAAACTCACTCTCCTTTTGGAAAAGGGCACTCTTCTACTCTACTGTGTTTCCTATGGGGTCCAAACAGTGAGCTTGCTGAGACCAAAAGAACTGTGCTTCCTGCACACGGGCCATATCTAGTTCAACTCTGCTTAGGAAACTAACAAGAACAGTAGCTCCTCTTCAGTCCAATACACTGTACTTGCTGGGAACAGACTCGAGTGTTATTTGCACTGTGTATGGCAATGGGAGCATAATAGTGACTCTTCTTACCAGAAAACAACTCTTGCTTGTAGGACCAGAAAGTGCATGTGATTCAACTCCATTTAGGACTGGGAAACAAATGCTGGCTCGCCTTACAAGAAACACACTCTGCTTTTGAGAAAACAGCATGCTTCTACTCTGCTGTGATTCCTATATGGCCAGAAGAGTGAGCTTGCTCAGAACAAAAGAACTGTGCTCATTACACACGGGCCATATCTAGTTCAACTCTGCTTAGGAAACTGACAAGAACAGTAGATCCTCTTCAGTCCAATACACTGTACTTGCTGGGAGCAGACGCGAGTGCTATTTGCACTGCGTATGGCAATGGGAGCGCAATAGTGACTCTTCTTACCAGAAAACAACTCTTGCTTGTAGGACCAGAAACTGCATGGATTTCAACTCCATTTCTGACTAGGAAACAAAAACTAGCTAGCCTTTCAAGAAACACACTCTGCTTTTGAGAAAAGAGCACTCTTCTACTCTACTGTGTTTCCTATGGGGTCCTAACAGTGAGCTTGCTCAGAATAAAAGAACTGTGCTTCCTACACACACGGGCTATATCTAGTTCAACTCTGCTTAGGAAACTGACAAGAACAGTAGATCCTCTTCAGTCCAATACACTGTACATGCTGGGAACAGACGACAGGGCTATTTGCCCTGTGTATGACAATGGGAGCGTAATAGTGACTCTTCTTACCAGAAAACAACTCTTGCACGTAGGACCAGAAACTGCATGGGATTCAAATCCATTTAGGACTGGGAAACAAACGCTAGCTCGCCTTACAAGAAACACACTCTGCTTTTGAGAAAAGAACACTCTTCTACTCTACTGTGTTTCCTATAGGGCCAGAATAGTGAGCTTGCTCAGAAATAAAGAACTGTGCTTCCTTCACACACGGGCCACATCTAGTTCAACTCTGCTTAGGAAACTGACAAGAACAGTAGCTCCTCTTCAGTCCAATACACTGTACTTGCTGGGAGCAGAGGCGAGTGCTATTTTCACTGTGTATGGCAATGGGAGCGCAATGGTGACTCTTCTTACCATAAAACAACTCTTGCTCGTAGGACAAGAAACTGCATGGGATTCAACTCCGTTTCTGACTGGGAAACAAACACTAGCTAGCCTTACAAGAAACACACTCTGCTTTTGAGAAAAGAGCACTCTTCTACTCTACTGTGTTTCCTATAGGGCCAGAACATTGAGCTTGCTCAGAAAAAAAGAACTGTGTTTCCTACACACACAGGCCATATCTACTTCAACTCTGCTTAGGAAACTGACAAGAACAGTAGCTCCTCTTCTGTCCAATACACTGTACTTGCTGGGAACAGACGAGAGTGCTATTTGCACTGTGTATGGCAGTGGGAGCGCAATAGTGACTCTTCTTACCAGGAAAGAACTGTTTCTCATAGGACCAGAAACTGCATGGGATTCAAATCCATTTAGGACTGGGAAACAAATGCTAGCTTGCCTTACAAGAAACACACTCTGCTTTTGAGAAAAGAGCACACTTCTACTCTACTGTGTTTCCTATAGTGCCAGAATAGTGAGCTTGCTCAGAACTAAAGAACTGTGCTTCCTACACACATGAGCCACATCTAGTTCAACTCTGCTTAGGAAACTGACAAGAACAGTAGCTCCTCTTCAGTCGAATACAATGTAATTGCGGGGAGCAGACGCGAGTGCTATTTTCACTGTGTATGGCAATGGGAGCACAATAGTGACTCTTCTTACCAGAAAACAACTCTTGGTCATAGGACCAGAAACTGCATGGGATTCAACTCCGTTTCTGACTGGGAAACAAACACTAGCTAGCCTTACAAGAAACACACTCTACTTTTGAGAAAAGAGCACTTTTCTACTCTACTGTGTTTCCTTTGGCGTCCAAACAGTGAGCTTGCTCAGAACAAATGAACTGTGCTTCCTACACACACGGGCCATATCTAGTTCAACTCTGCTTAGGAAACGGACAAGAACAGTAGCTTCTCTTCAGTCAAATACACTGTACTTCTTGGGAACAAATGCGAGTGCTATTTGCACTGTGTATGAAAATGGGAGCTCAAAAGTGACTCTTCTTACCAGAAAACAACTCTTGCTTGTAGGACCAGAAACTGCATGTGATTCAACTCCATTTAGGACTGGGAAACAAAAGCTAGCTTGCCTTAGAAGAAACACACTCTGCTTTTTTGAAAAGAGCACTCTTCTACTCTACTGTGTTTCCTATAGGGCCCGAACAGTGAGCTTGCTCAGAACAAAAGAAGTGTACTTCCTACACACATGGGCCATTCTAGTTCAACTCTGCTTAGGAACCTGACAAGAACAGTAGCTCCTCTTCTGTCCAATACAATGTTCTTGCTGGGAGCAGAGGCGAGAGCTATTTGCACTGTGTATGACAATGGGAGCTCAATAGTGACTCTTCTTACCAGAAAACAACTCTTGCCTGTAGGACCAGAAACTGCATGTGATTCAACTCCATTTAGGACTGTGAAACAAAAGCTAGCTTGCCTTAGAAGAAACACACTCTGCTTTTGAGAAAAGAGCACTCTTCTACTCTACTGTGTTTCCTATGGAGTCTGAACAGTGAGCTTGCTCAGAACAAAAGAAATGTCCTTCCTACACACACGGGACATATGTAGTTAAACTCTGCTTAGGAAACTGACAAGAACAGTAGGTCCTCTTCAGTCTAATACACTGTACTTGCTGGGAACAGACGCGAGTGCTATTTGCACTGTGTATTGCAATGGTAGCACAATAGTGACTCTTCTTACAAGAAAAAAACTCTTGCTCATAGGACCAGAAACTGCATGTGATTCAACTTCATTTAGGACTGGGAAACAAACGCTAGCTCGCCTTACAAGAAACACACTCTGCTATTGAGAAAAGAGCACTCTTCTACTCTACTGTGTTTCCTAAAGGGCCAGAACAGTGAGCTTGCTCAGAACAAAAGAACTGTGCTTCATACACACGGGCCATATCTAGTTCAACTCTCCTTAGGAAACTGACAAGAACAGTAGCTCCTCTTCTGTCCAATACACTGTACTTGCAGTGAACAGACGTGATTGCTATTTGCACTGTGTATGACAATGGGAGCACAATAGTGACTCTTCTTACCAGAAAACAACTCTTGGTCATAGGACCAGAAACTGCATGGGATTCAACTCCGTTTCTGACTGGGAAACAAACACTAGCTAGCCTTACAAGAAACACACTCTACTTTTGAGAAAAGAGCACTTTTCTACTCTACTGTGTTTCCTTTGGCGTCCAAACAGTGAGCTTGCTCAGAACAAATGAACTGTGCTTCCTACACACACGGGCCATATCTAGTTCAACTCTGCTTAGGAAACGGACAAGAACAGTAGCTTCTCTTCAGTCAAATACACTGTACTTCTTGGGAACAAATGCGAGTGCTATTTGCACTGTGTATGAAAATGGGAGCTCAAAAGTGACTCTTCTTACCAGAAAACAACTCTTGCTTGTAGGACCAGAAACTGCATGTGATTCAACTCCATTTAGGACTGGGAAACAAAAGCTAGCTTGCCTTAGAAGAAACACACTCTGCTTTTTTGAAAAGAGCACTCTTCTACTCTACTGTGTTTCCTATAGGGCCCGAACAGTGAGCTTGCTCAGAACAAAAGAAGTGTACTTCCTACACACATGGGCCATTCTAGTTCAACTCTGCTTAGGAACCTGACAAGAACAGTAGCTCCTCTTCTGTCCAATACAATGTTCTTGCTGGGAGCAGAGGCGAGAGCTATTTGCACTGTGTATGACAATGGGAGCTCAATAGTGACTCTTCTTACCAGAAAACAACTCTTGCCTGTAGGACCAGAAACTGCATGTGATTCAACTCCATTTAGGACTGTGAAACAAAAGCTAGCTTGCCTTAGAAGAAACACACTCTGCTTTTGAGAAAAGAGCACTCTTCTACTCTACTGTGTTTCCTATGGAGTCTGAACAGTGAGCTTGCTCAGAACAAAAGAAATGTCCTTCCTACACACACGGGACATATGTAGTTAAACTCTGCTTAGGAAACTGACAAGAACAGTAGGTCCTCTTCAGTCTAATACACTGTACTTGCTGGGAACAGACGCGAGTGCTATTTGCACTGTGTATTGCAATGGTAGCACAATAGTGACTCTTCTTACAAGAAAAAAACTCTTGCTCATAGGACCAGAAACTGCATGTGATTCAACTTCATTTAGGACTGGGAAACAAACGCTAGCTCGCCTTACAAGAAACACACTCTGCTATTGAGAAAAGAGCACTCTTCTACTCTACTGTGTTTCCTAAAGGGCCAGAACAGTGAGCTTGCTCAGAACAAAAGAACTGTGCTTCATACACACGGGCCATATCTAGTTCAACTCTCCTTAGGAAACTGACAAGAACAGTAGCTCCTCTTCTGTCCAATACACTGTACTTGCAGTGAACAGACGTGATTGCTATTTGCACTGTGTATGACAATGGGAGCACAATAGTGACTGTTCTTACCAGAAAACAACTCTTGCTCGTAGGACCAGAATCTGCATGGGATTCAACTCCATTTAGGACTGGGAAACAAACACTAGCTCGCCTTACAAGAAACACACTCTGCTTTTGAGAAAAGAGCACTCTTCTACTCTACTGTGTTCCCTTTGGGGTCCGAACAGTGAGCTTGCTCAGAACAAAAGAACTGTGCTTCCTACACACACGGGCCATATCTAGTTCAACTCTGCTTAGGAAACTGACAACAACACTAGCTCCTCTTCAGTTCAATACACTGTACTTGCTGGGAGCAGACGGGAGTGCTATTTGCCCTGTGTATGACAATGGGAGCACAATAGAGACTCTTCATACCAGAAAACAACTATTGTTCGTAGGACCAGAAACTGCATGGGATTCAACTCCATTTAGGACTGCGAAACAAACACTAGCTTGCCTTACAAGAAACACACTCTGCTTTTGAGAAAAGAGCACTCTTCTACTCTAGTGTGTTTCCTATAAGGCCAGAACAGTGAGCTTTCTTAGAACAAAAGAACTGTGCTTCCTACACAAAATGGACATCTAGTTCAACTCTGCTTAGGAAACTGCCAAGAACAGTAGCTCCTCTTCAGTCCAGTACACTGTACTTGCTGGGAGCAGACTCGAGTGCTATTTGCACTGTGTATGGCAATGGGAGCGCAATATTAAAACCTCTTACCAGAAAACAACTCTTCCTCGGAGGACCAGAAACTGCATGGGATTCAACTCCGTTTCTGACTGGGAAACAAAACTAGCTAGCCTTAAAAGAAACACACTCTGCATTTGAGAAAAGAACACTCTTCTACTCTACTGTGTTTCCTGTGGGGTCCGAACAGTGAGCTTGCTCAGAACAAAAGAACTGTGCTTCCTACACACATGGGCCATATCTAGTTCAACTCTGCTTAGGAAACTGACAAGAACAGTAGCTCCTCCTCTGTCCAATACACAGTACTTGCTGGGAACAGACGCGAGTGCTATTTGCACTGTGTATGGCAATGGGAGCACAATAGTGTCTGTTCTTACCAGAAAACAACTCTTGCTCGTAGGACCAGAAACTGCATGTGATTCCACTCCATTTACGACTGGGAAACAAATGCTAGCTTGCCTTACAAGATACACACTCTGCTTTTGAGAAAAGAGTACTCTTCTACTCTACTATTTTTCCTAAAGGGTCTGAACAGTGAGCTTGCTCAGAACAAAAGAACTGTGCTTCCTACACACACGGGCCATATCTAGTTCAACTCTGGTTAGGAAACTGACAAGAACAGTAGCTCCTCTTCAGTTCAATACTCTGTACTTGCTGAGAGCAGACGGGAGTGCTATTTGCACTGTGTATGACAATGGGAGCTCCATAGTGACTCTTTTTACCAGAAAACAACTGTTGATTGTAGGACCAGAAACTGCATGTGATTCAACTCCATTTAACTGGGAAAGAAACGCTAGCTTGCCTTAGAAGAAACACACTCTGCTTTTGAGAAAAGAGCACTCTTCTACTCTACTGTGTTTCCTATAGGGCCAGAACAGTGAGCTTGCTCAGAACAAAAGAACTGTGCTACCTACACACACGGGCCATATCTATTTCAACTCTGCTTAGGAAACTGACAAGAACAGTAGATTCTCTTCAGTCTAATACACTGTACATGCTGGGAACAGACACCAGTGCTATTTGCCCTGTGTATGACAATGGGAGCACAATAGTGACTCTTCATACCAGAAAACAACTATTGTTCGTAGCACCAGAAACTGCATGGGAGTCAACACCATTTAGGACTGGGAAACAAACACTAGCTTTCCTTACAAGAAACACACTCTGCTTTTGAGAAAAGAGCACTCTTCTACTCTACTGTGTTTCCTATAAGGCCAGAACAGTGAGCTTTCTCAGAACAAAAGAACTGTGCTTCCTACACACACGGGACATATCTAGTTCAACTCTGCTTAGGAAACTGACAAGAACAGTAGCTCCTCTTCAGTCCAATACACTGTACTTGCTGGGAACAGATGCGAGTGCTATTTGCACTGTGTATGGCAAAGGGAGCGCAATAGTGACTTTCCTTACCAGAAAACAACTCTTGATCGTAGTACCAAAAACTGCATGTGATTCAATTTCATTTAGGATTGGGAAACAAACGCTAGCTCACCTTACAAGAAACACACTCTGCTTTTGAGAAAAGAGCACTCTTCTACTCTACTGTGTATCCTATAGGGCCAGAACAGTGAGCTTCCAAAGAACAAAAGAACTGTGCTTCCTACACACACGGGCCATATCTAGTTCAACTCTGCTTAGGAAACTGACAAGAACAGTAGCTCCTCTTCAGTCCAATACACTGTACATGCTGGGAACATACGAGAGTGCTATTTGCACTGTGTATGGCAATGGGAGTGCAATAGTGACTCTTCTTACCAGAAAAAAACTCTTGCTCATAGGACCAGAAACTGCATGTGATTCAACTTCATTTAGGACTGGGAAACAAACGCTAGCTTGCCTTACAAGAAACACACTCTGCTATTGAGAAAAGAGCACTCTTCTACTCTACTGTGTTTCCTAAAGGGCCAGAACAGTGAGCTTGCTCAGAACAAAAGAACTGTGCTTCCTACACACACCGTCCATATCTAGTTCAACTCTGCTTAGGAAACTGACAACAATAGTAGCTCCGCTTCAGTCCAATACACTGTACTTGCTGGGAGCAGATGGGAGTGCTATTTGCACTGTGTATGGCAATGGGATCGCAATAGTGACTCTTCTTACCAGAAAACAACTCTTGCTCGTAGGACCAGAATCTGCATGGGATTCAACTCCATTTAGGACTGGGAAACAAACGCTAGCTTGCCTTACAAGAAACACACTCTGCTTTTGAGAAAAGAGTACTCTTCTACTCTACTATGTTTCCTAAAGGGGTCTGAACACTGAGCTTGCTCAGAACAAAAGAACTCTGCTTCCTACACACACGGGCCATATCTAGTTCAACTCTGCTTAGGAAACTGACAAGAACAGTAGATTCTCTTCAGTCTAATACACTGTACATGCTGGGAACAGACGCCAGTGCTATTTGCCCTGTGTATGGCAATGGGAGCGCAATATTAAAACCTCTTACCAGAAAACAACTCTTCCTCGTAGGACCAGAAACTGCATGGGATTCAACTCCGTTTCTGACTGGGAAACAAAACAAGCTAGCCTTAAAAGTAACATACTCTGCATTTAAGAAAAGAACACACTTCTACTCTACTGTGTTTCCTATGGGGTCGGAACAGTGTGCTTGCTCAGAACAAAAGAACTGTGCTTCCTACACACACGGGCCATATCTACTTCAACTCTGCTTAGGAAAATGACAAGAACAGTAGCTCCTCCTCTGTCCAATACACAGTACTTGCTGGGAACAGATGCGAGTGCATTTGCACTGTGTATGGCAATGGGAGAGCAATGGTGACTCTTCTTACCTGAAAACAACTCTTGCTCATAGGACCAGAAACTGCCTGAGATTCAACACCATTTAGGACTGGGAAACAAACGCTAGATCGCCTTACAAGAAACACACTCTGCTTTTGAGAAAAGAGCACTCTTCTACTCTACTGTGTTTCCTAAAGGGCCAGAACAGTGAGCTTGCTCAGAACAAAAGAACTGTGCTTCCTACACACACGGGCCATATCTAGTTCCACTCTGCTTAGGAAACTGACAAGAACAGTAGCTCCTCTTCAGTCCAATACACTGTACATGCTGGGAACTGACGCGAGTGCTATTTGCACTGTGTATGGCAATGGGAGTGCAGTAGTGACTTTTCTTACCAGAAAAAAACTCTTGCTTGTAAGACCAGAAACTGCATGGGATTCAACTCCGTTTCTGACTGGAAAACAAACACTAGCTAGCCTTACAAGAAACACACTCTGCTTTTGAGAAAAGAGCACTCTTCTATTCTACTGTGTTTCCTATGGAGTCTGAACAGTGAGCTTGCTCAGAACAAAAGAAATGTCCTTCCTACACACACGGGTCATATCTAGTTCAACTCTGCTTAGGAAACTGACAAGAACAGTAGCTCCTCTTCAGTCCAATACACTGTACTTGCTGGGAACATACTTGAGTGCTATTTGCACTGTGTATTGCAATGGGAGCACAATAGTGACTCTTCTTACCAAAAAAAACTCTTGCTCATAGGACAAGAAACTGCATGTGATTCAACTTCATTTAGGACTGGGAAAAAAATGCTAGCTCGCCTTAGAAGAAACACACTCTGCTTTTGAGAAAAGAGCACTCTTCCACTCTACTGTGTTTCCTAAAAGGCCAGAACAGTGAGCTTGCTCAGAACAAAAGAACTGTGCTTCCTACACACACCGTCCATATCTAGTTCAACTCTGCTTAGGAAACTGACAACAATAGTAGCTCCTCTTCAGTTCAATACACTGTACTTGCTGGGAGCAGAGGCGAGTGCTATTTGCACTGTGTATGGCAATGGGAGAGCAATATTAAAACCTCTTACCAGAAAACAACTCTTGCTCGTAGGACCAGAAACTGCATGGGATTCAACTCCGTTTCTGACTGGTAAACAAAACTAGCTAGCCTTAAAAGAAACACACTCTGCATTTGAGAAAAGAACACTCTTCTACTCTACTGTGTTTCCTATAGGGTCCGAACAGTGAGCTTGCTCAGAACAAAAGAACTGTGCTTCCTACACACACGGGCCATATTTAGTTCAACTCTGCTTAGGAAACTGACAAGAACAGTAGCTCCTCCTCTGTCCAATACACAGTACTTGCTGGGAACAGACGCGAGTGCTATTTGCACTGTGTATGACAATGGGAGCGCAATGGTGACTCTTCTTACCAGAAAACAACTCTTGCTCATAGGACCAGAAACTGCCTGAGATTCAACACCATTTAGGACTGGGAAACAAACGCTAGCTCGCCTTACAAGAAACACACTCTGCTTTTGAGAAAAGAGCACTCTTCTACTCTACTGTGTTTCCTAAAGGACCAGAACAGTGAGCTTGCTCAGAACAAAAGAACTGTGCTTCCTACACACACGGGCCATATCTAGTTCAACTCTGCTTAGGAAACTGACAAGAACAGTAGCTCCTCTTCAGTCCTATACACTGTACTTGCTGGGAACAGATGCGAGTGCTATTTGCACTGTGTATGGCAAAGGGAGCGCAATGGTGACTCTTCTTACCAGAAAACAACTCTTGCTCATAGGACCAGAAACTGCCTGAGATTCAACACCATTTAGGACTGGGAAACAAACGCTAGCTCGCCTTACAAGAAACACACTCTGCTTTTGAGAAAAGAGCACTCTTCTACTCTACTGTGTTTCCTAAAGGACCAGAACAGTGAGCTTGCTCAGAACAAAAGAACTGTGCTTCCTACACACACGGGCCATATCTAGTTCAACTCTGCTTAGGAAACTGACAAGAACAGTAGCTCCTCTTCAGTCCTATACACTGTACTTGCTGGGAACAGATGCGAATGCTATTTGCACTGTGTATGGCAAAGGGAGCGCAATAGTGACTTTCATTACCAGAAAACAACTCTTGATCGTAGTACCAAAAACTGCATGTGATTCAATTTCATTTAGGATTGGGAAACAAACACTAGCTCACCTTACAAGAAACACACTCTGCTTTTGAGAAAAGAGCACTCTTCTACTCTACTGTGTATCCTATAGGGCCAGAACTGTGAGCTTCCTCAGAACAAAAGACCTGTGCTTCCTACACACACGGGCCATATCTAGTTCAACTCTGCTTAGGAAACTGACAAGAACAGTAGCTCCTCTTCAGTCCAATACACTGTACATGCTGGGAACATACGAGAGTGCTATTTGCACTGTGTATGGCAATGGGAGTACAATAGTGACTCTTCTTACCAGAAAACAACTCTTGCTTGTAAGACCAGAAAATGCATGGGATTCAACTCCGTTTCTGACTGGAAAACAAACACTAGCTAGCCTTACAAGAAACACACTCTGCTTTTGAGAAAAGAGCACTCTTCTACTCTACTGCGTTTCCTATGGAGTCTGAACAGTGAGCTTGCTCAGAACAAAAGAAATGTCCTTCCTACACACACGGGTCGTATGTAGTTAAACTCTGCTTAGGAAACTGACAAGAACAGTAGGTCCTCTTCAGTCTAATACACTGTACTTGCTGGGAACAGACGCGAGTGCTATTTGCACTGTGTATTGCAATGGTAGCACAATAGTGACTCTTCTTACCAGAAAAAAACTCTTGCTCATAGGAGCAGAAACTGCATGTGATTCAACTTCATTTAGGACTGGGAAACAAACGCTAGCTCGCCTTACAAGAAACACACTCTGCTATTGAGAAAAGAGCACTCTTCTACTCTTCTGTGTTTCCTAAAGGGCCAGAACAGTGAGCTTGCTCAGAACAAAAGAACTGTGCTTCATACACACGGGCCATATCTAGTTCAACTCTCCTTAGGAAACTGACAAGAACAGTAGCTCCTCTTCTGTCCAATACACTGTACTTGCAGTGAACAGACGTGATTGCTATTTGCAATGTGTATGACAATGGGAGCACAATAGTGACTGTTCTTACCAGAAAACAACTCTTTCTCGTAGGACCAGAAACTGCATGTGATTCAACTCCATTTAGGACTGGGAAACAAACGCTAGCTTGCCTTACAAGAAACACACTCTGCTTTTTAGAAAAGAGTACTCTTCTACTCTACTATGTTTCCTAAGGGGTCTGAACAATGAGCTTGCTCAGAACAAAAGAACTGTGCTTCCTACACACACGGGCCATATCTAGTTCAACTCTGCTTAGGAAACTGACAACAACACTAGCTCCTCTTCAGTTCAATACACTGTACTTGCTGGGAGCAGACGGGAGTGCTATTTGCCCTGTGTATGACAATGGGAGCACAATAGAGACTCTTCATACCAGAAAACAACTATTGTTCGTAGGACCAGAAACTGCATGGGATTCAACTCCATTTAGGACTGCGAAACAAACACTAGCTTGCCTTACAAGAAACACACTCTGCTTTTGAGAAAAGAGCACTCTTCTACTCTAGTGTGTTTCCTATAAGGCCAGAACAGTGAGCTTTCTTAGAACAAAAGAACTGTGCTTCCTACACAAAATGGACATCTAGTTCAATTCTGCTTAGGAAACTGCCAAGAACAGTAGCTCCTCTTCAGTCCAGTACACTGTACTTGCTGGGAGCAGACTCGAGTGCTATTTGCACTGTGTATGGCAATGGGAGCGCAATATTAAAACCTCTTACCAGAAAACAACTCTTCCTCGTAGGACCAGAAACTGCATGGGATTCAACTCCGTTTCTGACTGGGACACAAAACTAGCTAGCCTTAAAAGTAACATACTCTGCATTTGAGAAAAGAACACTCTTCTACTCTTCTGTGTTTCCTATGGGGTCCGAACAGTGAGCTTGCTGAGAACAAAAGAACTGTGCTTCCTACACACACGGGCCATATCTACTTCAACTCTGCTTAGAAAACTGACAAGAACAGTAGCTCCTCCTCTGTCCAATACACAGTACTTGCTGGGAACAGACGCAAGTGCTATTTGCACTGTGTATGGCAATGGGAGCGCAATACTGAAACCTCTTACCAGAAAACAATTCTTGCTCGTAGGACCAGAAACTGCATGGGATTCAACTCCGTTTCAGACTGGGAAACAAACACTAGCTAGCCTTAAAAGAAACACACTCTGCATTTGAGAAAAGAGCACTCTTCTACTCTACTGTGTTTCCTAAGTGGCCAGAACAGTGAGCTTGCTCAGAACATAAGAACTGTGCTTCCTACACACACGGGCCATATCTAGTTCAACTCTGCTTAGGAAACTGACAAGAACAGTACATCCTCTTCAGTCCAATACACTGTACATGCTGGGAACAGACGCCAGTGCTATTTGCCCTGTGTATGACAATGGGAGTACAATAGTGAATCTTCTTACCAGAAAACAACTCTTGCTCGTAGGACCAGAATCTGCATGGGATTCAACTCCATTTAGGACTGGGAAGCAAACACTAGCTCGCCTTACAAGAAACACACTCTGCTTTTGAGAAAAGAGCACTCTTCTACTCTACTGTGTTTCCTATGGGGTCCGAACAGTGAGCTTGCTCAGAACAAAAGAACTGTGCTTCATACACACGGGCCATATCTAGTTCAACTATCCTTAGGAAACTGACAAGAACAGTAGCTCCTCTTCTGTCCAATACACTGTACTTGCAGTGAACAGACGTGATTGCTATTTGCACTGTGTATGACAATGGGAGCACAATAGTGACTGTTCTTACCAGAAAACAACTCTTGCACGTAGGACCAGAAACTGCATGTGATTCAACTCCATTTAGGACTGGGAAACAAACGCTAGCTTGCCTTACAAGAAACACACTCTGCTTTTGAGAAAAGAGTACTCTTCTACTCTACTATGTTTCCTAAAGGGGTCTGAACACTGAGCTTGCTCAGAACAAAAGAACTGTGCTTCCTACACACACGGGCCATATCTAGTTCAACTCTGCTTAGGAAACTGACAAGAACAGTAGCTCCTCTTCAGTTCAATACACTGTACTTGCTGGGAGCAGACGGGAGTGCTATTTGCACTGTGTATGACAATGGGAGCTCCATAGTGACTCTTTTTACCAGAAAACAACTCTTGCTTGTAGGACCAGAAACTGCATGTGATTCAACTCCATTTAACTGGGAAAGAAACACTAGCTTGCCTTAGAAGAAACACACTCTGCTTTTGAGAAAAGAGCACTCTTCTACTCTACAGTGTTTCCTATATGGCCAGAACAGTGAGCTTGCTCAGAACAAAATAACTGTGCTTCCTACACACACGGGCCATATCTAGTTCAACTCTGCTTAGGAAACTGACAAGAACAGTAGATTCTCTTCAGTCTAATACACTGTACATGCTGGGAACAGACGCCAGTGCTATTTGCCCTGTGTATGGCAATGGGAGCGCAATATTAAAACCTCTTACCAGAAAACAACTCTTCCTCGTAGGACCAGAAACTGCATGGGATTCAACTCCGTTTCTGACTGGGAAACAAAACTAGCTAGCCTTAAAAGTAACATACTCTGCATTTAAGAAAAGAACACACTTCTACTCTACTGTGTTTCCTATGGGGTCGGAACAGTGTGCTTGCTCAGAACAAAAGAACTGTGCTTCCTACACACACGGGCCATATCTACTTCAACTCTGCTTAGGAAAATGACAAGAACAGTAGCTCCTCCTCTGTCCAATACACAGTACTTGCTGGGAACAGATGCGAGTGCATTTGCACTGTGTATGGCAATGGGAGCGCAATGGTGACTCTTCTTACCAGAAAACAACTCTTGCTCATAGGACCAGAAACTGCCTGAGATTCAACACCATTTAGGACTGGGAAACAAACGCTAGATCGCCTTACAAGAAACACACTCTGCTTTTGAGAAAAGAGCACTCTTCTACTCTACTGTGTTTCCTAAAGGGCCAGAACAGTGAGCTTGCTCAGAACAAAAGAACTGTGCTTCCTACAGACACGGGCCATATCTAGTTCCACTCTGCTTAGGAAACTGACAAGAACAGTAGCTCCTCTTCAGTCCAATACACTGTACATGCTGGGAACTGACGCGAGTGCTATTTGCACTGTGTATGGCAATGGGAGTGCAGTAGTGACTCTTCTTACCAGAAAAAAACTCTTGTTTGTAAGACCAGAAACTGCATGGGATTCAACTCCGTTTCTGACTGGAAAACAAACACTAGCTAGCCTTACAAGAAACACACTCTGCTTTTGAGAAAAGAGCACTCTTCTATTCTACTGTGTTTCCTATGGAGTCTGAACAGTGAGCTTGCTCCGAACAAAAGAAATGTCCTTCCTACACACACGGGTCATATCTAGTTCAACTCCTCTTAGGAAACTGACAAGAACAGTAGGTCCTCTTCAGTCCAATACACTGTACTTGCTGGGAACATACTTGAGTGCTATTTGCACTGTGTATTGCAATGGGAGCACAATAGTGACTCTTCTTACCAGAAAAAATCTCTTGCTCATAGGACAAGAAACTGCATGTGATTCAACTTCATTTAGGACTGGGAAAAAAATGCTAGCTCGCCTTAGAAGAAACACACTCTGCTTTTGAGAAAAGAGCACTCTTCTACTCTACTGTGTTTCCTAAAAGGCCAGAACAGTGAGCTTGCTCAGAACAAAAGAACTTTGCTTCCTACACACACCGTCCATATCTAGTTCAACTCTGCTTAGGAAACTGACAACAATAGTAGCTCCTCTTCAGTTCAATACACTGTATTTGCTGGGAGCAGACACGAGTGCTATTTGCACTGTGTATGGCAAAGGGAGCACAATAGTGACTCTTCTTACCAGAAAACAACTCTTGCTTGTAGGACCAGAAACTGAGTGGGATTCAACTCCGTTTCTGACTGGGAAACAAACGCTAGCTAGCCTTACAAGAAACACACTCTGCTTTTGAGAAAAGAGCACTCTTCTACTCTACTGTGTTTCCTATGGGGTCTGAACAGTGAGCTTGCTCAGAAAAAAAGAACTGTGCTATTTACACACATGGGCCATATCTAGTTCAACTCTGCTTAGGAAACTGACAAGAAGAGTAGTTCCTCTACTGTACAATACACTGTACTTGGCTGGGAACAGACGCGAGTGCTATTTGCACTGTGTATGGCAATGAAAGCACAATAGTGACTCTTTTTACCAGAAGACAACTCTTGCAAGTAGGACCAGAAACTGCATGTGATTCAACTCCATTTAGGTTGGGAAACAAACGCTAGCTCGCCTTAGAAGAAACACACTCTGCTTTTGAGAAAAGAGCACTCTTCTACTCTACTGTGTTTCCTAAAAGGCCAGAACAGTGAGCTTGCTCAGAACATAAGAACTGTGCTTCCTACACACACGGGCCATATCTAGTTCAACTCTGCTTAGGAAACTTACAAGAACAGTATATCCTCTTCAGTCCAGTACACTGTACATGCTGGGAACAGACGCCAGTGCTATTTGCCCTGTGTATGACAATGGGAGTACAATAGTGAATCTTCTTACCTGAAAACAACTCTTGCTCGTAGGACCAGAATCTGCATGGGATTCAACTCCATTTAGGATTGGGAAACAAACACTAGCTCGCCTTACAAGAAACACACTCTGCTTTTGAGAAAAGAGCACTCTTCTACTCTACTGTGTTTCCTATGGGGTCCGAACAGTGAGCTTGCTCAGAACAAAAGAACTGTGCTTCATACACACGGGCCATATCTAGTTCAACTCTGCTTAGGAAACTGACAAGAAGAGTAGATCCTCTTCAGTCCAATACACTGTACATGCTGGGCACAGACGCCCGTGCTATTTGCCCTGTGTAGGACAATGGGAGCACAATAGTGACTCTTCTTACCAGAAAACAACTCTTGCTCATAGGACCAGAAACTGCATGGGATTCAACTGCATTTAGGAATGGGAAACAAACGCTAGCTCGCCTTAGAAGAAACACACTCTGCTTTTGAGAAAAGAGCACTCTTCTACTCTACTGTGTTTCCTATAGGACCAGAAGAGTGAGCTTGCTCAGAACAAAAGAACTGTGCTTCCTACACACACGGGCCATATCTACTTCAACTCTGCTTTGGAAACAAACAAGAACAGAAGATCCTCTTCAGTCCAATACTTTGTACATGCTGGGAACAGACGACAGTGCTATTTGCGCTGTGTATGACAATGGGAGCATAATAGTGACTCTTCTTACAAGAAAAACAACTCTTGCTCATAGGACCAGAAACTGCATGTGATTCAACTCCATTTAGGATTTGGAAACAAACACTAGCTCACCTTACAAGAAACACACTCTGCTTTTGAGAAAAGAGCACTCTTCTACTCTAGTGTGTTTCCTATAAGGCCAGAACAGTGAGCTTTCTTAGAACAAAAGAACTGTGCTTCCTACACAAACGGGATATCTAGTTCAACTCTGCTTAGGAAACTGACAAGAACAGTAGCTCCTCTTAAGTCCAATACACTGTACTTGCTGGGAACAGACACGAGTGCTATTTGCACTGCGTATGGCAAAGGTAGCACAATAGTGACTTTCCTTACCAGAAAACAACTCTTGATCGTAGTACCAAAAACTGCATGTGATTCAATTCCATTTAGGATTGGGAAACAAACGTTAGCTCAAGTTAAAAGAAACACACTCTGCTTTTGAGAAAAGAGCACTCTTCTACTCTACTGTGTATCCTATAGGGCCAGAACAGTGAGCTTGCTCAGAACAAAAGAACTGTGCTTCATACACACACGGGCCATATCTAGTTCCACTCTGCTTATGACTGACAAGAACAGTAGCTCCTCTTCAGTCCAATACACTGTACTTGCTGGGAACAGACGAGATTGCTGTTTGCACTGTGTATGGCAATGAAAGCGCAATAGTGTCTGTTCTTACCAGAAAACAACTCTTGCTCGTAGGACCAGAAACTGCATGTGATTCAACTCCATTTAGGACTGGGAAACAAACGCTAGCTTTCCTTACAAGAAACACACTCTGCTTTTGAGAAAAGAGTACTCTTCTACTCTACTATGTTTCCTAAGGGGTCTGAACAGTGAGCTTGCTCAGAACAAAAGAACTGCGCTTCCTACACACAAGGGCCATATCTAGTTCAACTGTGCTTAGGAAACTGACAAGAACAGTAGCTCCTCTTCAGTCCAATACACTGTACTTGCTGGGAGCAGACGGGAGTGCTATTTGCACTGTGTATGACAATGGGAGCTCCATAGTGACTCTTTTTACCAGAAAACAACTCTTGCTTGTAGGACCAAAAACTGCATGTGATTCAACTCCATTTAACTGGGAAAGAAACGCTAGCTTGCCTTAGAAGAAACACACTCTGCTTTTGAGAAAAGAGCACTCTTCTACTCTACTATGTTTCCTATAAGGCCAGAACAGTGAACTTTCTCAGAACAAAAGAACTGTGCTTCCTACACATACGGGACATATCTAGTTCAACTCTGCTTAGGAAACTGCCAAGAACAGTAGCTCCTCTTCAGTCCAATACACTGTACTTGCTGGGAACAGATGCGAGTGTTATTTGCACTGTGTATAGCAAAGGTAGCACAATAGTGACTTTTTTTACCAGAAAACAACTCTTGATCGTAGTACCAAAAACTGCATGTGATTCAATTCCATTTAGGATTGGGAAACAAACGCTAGCTCACCTTACAAGAAACACACTCTGCTTTTGAGAAAAAAGCACTCTTCTACTCTACTGTGTATCCTATAGGGCCAGAACAGTGAGCTTGCTCAGAACAAAAGAACTGTGCTTCCTACACACACGGGCCATATCTAGTTCCACTCTGCTTAGGAAACTGACAAGAACAGTAGCTCCTCTTCAGTCCAATACACTGTACATGCTGGGAACAGACACGAGTGCTATTTGCACTGTGTATGGCAATGGGAGTGCAGTAGTGACTCTTCTTACCAGAAAAAAACTCTTGCTTGTAAGACCAGAAACTGCATGGGATTCAACTCTGTTTCTGACTGGAAAACAAACACTAGCTAGCCTTACAAGAAACACACTCTGCTTTTGAGAAAAGAGCACTCTTCTATTCTACTGTGTTTCCTATGGAGTCTGAACAGTGAGCTTGCTCAGAACAAAAGAAATGTCCTTCCTACACACACGGGTCATATCTAGTTCAACTCTGCTTAGGAAACTGACAAGAACAGTAGGTCCTCTTCAGTCCAATACACTGTACTTGCTGGGAACATACTTGATTGCTATTTGCACTGTGTATTGCAATGGGAGCACAATAGTGACTCTTCTTACCAGAAAAAATCTCTTGCTCATAGTACAAGAAACTGCATGTGATTCAACTTCATTTAGGACTGGGAAAAAAATGCTAGCTCGCCTTAGAAGAAACACACTCTGCTTTTGAGAAAAGAGCACTCTTCTACTCTACTGTGTTTCCTAAAAGGCCAGAACAGTGAGCTTGCTCAGAACAAAAGAAATTTGCTTCCTACACACACCGTCCATATCTAGTTCAACTCTGCTTAGGAAACTGACAACAATAGTAGCTCCTCTTCAGTTCAATACACTGTACTTGCTGGGAGCAGACACGAGTGCTATTTGCACTGTGTATGGAAAAGGGAGCACAATAGTGACTCTTCTTACCAGAAAACAACTCTTGCTTGTAGGACCAGAAACTGAGTGGGATTCAACTCCGTTTCTGACTGGGAAACAAACGCTAGCTAGCCTTACAAGAAACACACTCTGCTTTTGAGAAACGAGCACTCTTCTACTCTACTGTGTTTCCAATGGGGTCTGAACAGTGAGCTTTCTCAGAACAAAAGAACTGTGCTTTTTACACACACGGGCCATATCTAGTTCAACTCTGCTTAGGAAACTGACAAGAAGAGTAGCTCCTCTACTGTACAATACACTGTACTTGGCCGGGAACAGACGCGAGTGCTATTTGCACTGTGTATGGCAATGAAAGCACAATAGTGACTCTTTTTACCAGAACACAACTCTTGCAAGTAGGACCAGAAACTGCATGTGATTCAACTCCATTTAGGTTGGGAAACAAACGCTAGCTCGCCTTAGAAGAAACACACTCTGCTTTTGAGAAAAGAGCACTCTTCTACTCTACTGTGTTTCCTAAAAGGCCAGAACAGTGAGATTGCTCAGAACATAAGAACTGTGCTTCCTACACACACGGGCCATATCTAGTTCAACTCTGCTTAGGAAACTTACAAGAACAGTAGATCCTCTTCAGTCCAGTACACTGTACATGCTGGGAACAGACGCCAGAGCTATTTGCCCTGTATATGACAATGGGAGTACAATAGTGAATCTTCTTACCTGAAAACAACTCTTGCTCGTAGGACCAGAATCTGCATGGGATTAAACTCCATTTAGGATTGGGAAACAAACACTAGCTCGCCTTACAAGAAACACACTCTGCTTTTGAGAAAAGAGCACTCTTCTACTCTACTGTGTTTCCTATTGGGTCCGAACAGTGAGCTTGCTAAGAACAAAAGAACTGTGCTTCATACACACGGGCCATATCTAGTTCAACTCTGCTTAGGAAACTGACAAGAAGAGTAGATCCTCTTCAGTCCAATACACTGTACATGCTGGGAACAGACGCCAGTGCTATTTGCCCTGTGTAGGACAAAGGGAGCACAATAGTGACTCTTCTTACCAGAAAACAACTCTTGCTCATAGGACCAGGAACTGCATGGGATTCAACTGCATTTAGGAATGGGAAACAAACGCTAGCTCGCCTTACAAGAAACACACTCTGCTTTTGAGAAAAGAGCACTCTTCTACTCTACTGTGTTTCCTATAGGGCCAGAAGAGTGAGCTTGCTCAGAACAAAAGAACTGTGCTTCCTACACACACGGGCCATATCTAGTTCAACTCTGCTTTGGAAACTGACAAGAACAGAAGATCCTCTTCAGTCCAATACTTTGTACATGCTGGGAACAGATGACAGTGCTATTTGCGCTGTGTATGACAATGGGAGCAAAATAGTGACTCTTCTTACAAGAAAAAAAACTCTTGCTCATAGGACCAGAAACTGCATGTGATTCAACTCCATTTAGGATTGGGAAACAAACGCTAGCTCACCTTACAAGAAACACACTCTGCTTTTGAGAAAAGAGCACTCTTCTACTCTACTGTGTATCCTATAGTGCCAGAACAGTGAGCTTCCAAGGAACAAAAGAACTGTGCTTCCTACACACACGGGCCATATCTAGTTCAACTCTGCTTAGGAAACTGACAAGAACAGTAGATCCTCTTCAGTCCAATACACTGTACATGCTGGGAACATACAAGAGTGCTATTTGCACTGTGTATGGCAATGGGAGTGCAATAGTGACTCTTCTTACCAGAAAACAACTCTTGCTTGTAAGACCAGAAACTGCATGGGATTCAACTCCGTTTCTGACTGGAAAACAAACACTAGCTAGCCTTACAAGAAACACACTCTGCTTTTGAGAAAAGAGCACTCTTCTACTCTACTGTGTTTCCTATGGAGTCTGAACAGTGAGCTTGCTCAGAACAAAAGAAATGTCCTTCCTACACACACGGGTCATATCTAGTTCAACTCTGCTTAGGAAACTGACAAGAACAGTAGGTCCTCTTCAGTCCAATACACTGTACTTGCTGGGAACAGACGCTAGTGCTATTTGCACTGTGTATTGCAATGGTAGCACAATAGTGACTCTTCTTACCAGAAAAAAACTCTTGCTCATAGGACCAGAAACTGCATGTGATTCAACTTCATTTAGGACTGGGAAACAAACGCTAGCTCGCCTTACAAGAAACACACTCTGCTTTTGAGAAAAGAGCACTCTTCTACTCTACTGTGTTTCCTAAAGTGCCAGAACAGTGAGCTTGCTCAGAACAAAAGAACTGTGCTTCCTACACACACCGTCCATATCTAGTTCAACTCTGCTTAGGAAACTGACAACAATAGTAGCTCCTCTTCAGTCCAATACACTGTTCTTGCTGGGAGCAGATGCGAGTGCTATTTGCACTGTGTATGGCAATGGTAGCGCAATAGTGACTCTTCTTACCAGAAAACAACTCTTGCTCATAGGACCAGAAACTGCATGGGATTCAACTCCGTTTCTGACTGGGAAACAAACACTAGCTAGCCTTAAAAGAAACACACTCTGCATTTGAGAAAAGAGCCCTCTTCTACTCTACTGTGTTTTTTAAATGGCAAGAACAGTGAGCTTGCTCAGAACATAAGAACTGTGCTTCCTACACACACGGGCCATATCTAGTTCAACTCTGCTTAGGAAACTGACAAGAACAGTAGATGTCTTCAGTCCAGTACACTGTACATGCTGGGAACAGACGCCAGTGCTATTTGCACTGTGTATGACAATGGGGGTACAATAGTGAATCTTCTTACCAGAAAAAACTCTTGCTCATAGGACAAGAAACTGCATGGGATTCAACTCCGTTTCTGACTGGGAAACAAACACTAGCTCGCATTACAAGAATCACACTCTGCTTTTGAGAAAAGAGCACTCTTCTACTCTACTGTGTTTCCTATGGGGTTCGAACAGTGAGCTTGCTCAGAACAAAACAACTGTGCTTCATGAACATGGGCCATATCTAGTTCAACTCTCCTTAGGAAACAGACAAGAACAGTAGCTCCTCTTCTGTCCAATACACTGTACTTGCTGGGAACAGACGTGATTGCTATTTGCACTGTGTATGACAATGGGAGCACAACAGTGACTGTTCTTACCAGAAAACAACTCTTGCTCGTAGGACCAGAAACTGCATGTGATTCAACTCCATTTAGGACTGGGAAACAAACGCTAGCTTGCCTTACAAGAAACACACTCTGCTTTTGAGAAAAGAGTACTCTTCTACTCTACTATGTTTCCTACGGGGTCTGAACAGTGAGCTTGCTCAGAACAAAAGAACTGTGCTTCCTACACACACGGGCCATATCTAGTTCAACTCTGCTTAGGAAACTGACAACAACAGTAGCTCCTCTTGAGGCCAATAAACTGTACTTGCTGAGAGCAGACGGGAGTGCTATTTGCACTGTGTATGACAATGGGAGCTCCATAGTGACTCTTTTTACCAGAAAAAAACTCTTGCTTGTAGGACCAGAAACTGCATGTGATTCAACTCCATTTAACTGGGAAAGAAACACTAGCTTGCCTTAGAAGAAACACACTCTGCTTTTGAGAAAAGAGCACTCTTCTACTCTACTGTGTTTCCTATAGGGCCAGAAGAGTGAGCTTGCTCAGAACAAAAGAACTGTGCTTCCTACACACACGGGCCATATCTAGTTCAACTCTGCTTAGGAAACTGACAAGAACAGTAGATTCTCTTCAGTCTAATACACTGTACATGCTGGGAACAGACGCCAGTGCTATTTGCCCTGTGTATGACAATGGGAGCACAATAGTGACTCTTCATACCAGAAAACAACTATTGTTCGTAGGACCAGAAACTGCATGGGATTCAACTCCATTTAGGACTGGGAAACAAACACTAGCTTGCCTTACAAGAAACACACTCTGCTTTTGAGAAAAGAGCACTCTTCTACTCTACTGTGTTTCCTATAAGGCCAGAATAGGGAGCTTTCTTAGAACAAAAGAACTGTGCTTCCTACACAAACGGGACATATCTAGTTCAACTCTGCTTAGGAAACTGACAAGAACAGTAGCTCCTCTTCAGTCCAATACAATGTACTTGCTGGGAACAGACGCGAGTGCTATTTGTACTGCGTAATGCAAAGGTAGCACAATAGTGACTTTCCTTACCAGAAAACAACTCTTGATCGTAGTACCTAAAACTGCATGTGATTCAATTCCATTTAGGATTGGGAAACAAACGTTAGCTCACCTTAAAAGAAACACACTCTGCTTTTGAGAAAAGAGCACTCTTCTACTCTACTGTGTATCCTATAGGGCCAGAACAGTGAGCTTGCTCAGAACAAAAGAACTGTGCTTCCTACACACACGGGCCATATCTAGTTCAACTCTGCTTATGAAACTGACAAGAACGGTAGCTCCTCTTCAGTCCAATACACTGTACTTGCTGGGAACAGACGCGATTGCTATTTGTGCTGTGTATGGCAATGGGAGCACAATAGTGTCTGTTCTTACCAGAAAACAACTCTTGCTCGTTTGACCAGAAACTGCGTTGGGATTCAACTCCATTTAGGACTGGGAAACAAACGCTAGCTTGCCTTACAAGAAACAAACTCTGCTTTTGAGAAAAGAGTACTCTTCTACTCTACTATGTTTCCTAAGGGGTCTGAACAGTGAGCTTGCTCAGAACAAAAGAATTGTGCTGCCTACACACACGGGACATATCTAGTTCAACTCTGCTTAGGAAACTGACAAGAACAGTAGCTCCTCTTCAGTTCAATACACTGTACTTGCTGGGAGCAGACGGGAGTGCTATTTGCACTGTGTATGGCAATGAAAGCACAATAGTGTCTCTTTTTACCAGAACACAACTCTTGCTCGTAGGACCAGAAACTGCATGTGATTCAACTCCATTTAGGACTGGGAAACAAACGCTAGCTTGCCTTACAAGAAACACACTCTGCTTTTGAGAAAAGAGCACTCTTCTACTCTACTGTGTTTCCTATAGGGCCAGAACTGTGCGCTTGCTCAGAATAAAAGAACTGTGCTTCCTACACACACGGGCCATATCTAGTTCAACTCTGCTTAGGAAACTGACAAAAACAGTTCATCCTCTTCAGTCCAATACACTGTACTTGCTGGAAGCAGACGCCAGTGCTATTTGCACTGGGTATGCCAACGTGAGCACAATAGTGACTCTTCTTACCAGAAAACAACTCTTACTCTTAGGACCAGAAACTGCATGGGATTCAACTCCACTTAGGACTGGGAAACAAACACTAGCTCGCCTTACAAGAAACACACTCTGCTTTTGAGAAAAGAGCACTCTTCTACTCTACTGTGTTTCCTATAGGGCCAGAACAGTGAGCTTGCTCAGAACAAAAGAACTGTGCTCCCTACACACACGGGCCATATCTAGTTCAACTCTGCTTAGGAAACTGACAAGAACAGTAGCTCCACTTCAGTCCGATACACTGTACTTGCTGGGAACAGACGCATGTGCTATTTGCCCTGTGTATGACAATGGGAGCGCAATAGTGTCTCCTCTTACCAGAAAACAACTCTTGCTCATAGGACCAGAAACTGCAAGGGATTCCACTCCATTTAGGACTGGGAAACAAACGCTAGCTCACCTTACAAGAAACAGACTCTGCTTTTGATAAAAGAGCACTTTTCTACTCTACTGTGTTTCCTATGTGGTCTGAAAAGTGAGCTTGCTCAGATCAAAAGAACTGTGCTTCACACACACGGGCCATATCTAGTTCAACTCTGCTTAGGAAAGTGACAAGAACAGTAGCTCCTCTTCTGTCCAATACACTGTACTTGCTGGCAACAGACGCGAGTGCTCTTTGCACTGTGTATGGCAAAGTTAGCACAATAGTGACTCTTCTTACCAGAAAACAACTCTTGCTCGTAGGACCAGAAACTGCATGTGATTCACCTCCATTTAGGACTGGGAAACAAACGCTAGCTCGCTTTACAAGAAACATACTCTGCTTTTGAGAAAAGAGCACTCTTCTATTCTTTTGTGTTTCCTATGGGGCCAGAACAGTGAGCTTGCTCAGAAGAAAAGAACTGTGCTTCCTACACACACGGGCCATATCTAGTTCAACTCTGCTTCGGAAACTGACAAGAACAGTAGATCCTCTTCAGTCTAATACACTGTACTTGCTGGGAGCAGACGCGAGTTCTATTTGCACTGTGTATGGCAATGGGAGCACAATAGTGACTCTTCTTACCAGAAAACAACTCTTGCTTGTAGGACCAGAAACTGCATGGGATTCAACTCCGTTTCTGACTGGGAAACAAACACTAGCTAGCCTTACAAGAAGGACACTCTGCTTTTGAGAAAAGAGCACTCTTCTACTCTACTGTGTTTCCTATGGAGTCTGAACAGTGAGCTTGCTCAAAACAAAAGAAATGTCCTTCCTACACACACGGGCCATATCTAGTTCAACTCTACTTAGGAAACTGACAATAACAGTAGCTCCTCTTCAGTCCAATACACTGTACATGCTGGGAACAGACGCAAGTGCTATTTGCACTGTGTATGACAATGGGAGCTCAATAGTGACTCTTCTTACCAGAAAAAAACTCTTGCTTGTAGGACCAGAAACTGCATGTGATTCAACTCCATTTAGTACTGGGAAACAAAAGCCTGCTTGCCTTAGAAGAAACACACTCTGCTTTTGAGAAAAGAGCACTCTTCTACTCTACTGTGTTTCCTATAGGGCCCGAACAGTGAGCTTGCTCAGAACAAAAGAAGTGTACTTCCTACACACACGGGCCATATCTAGTTCAACTCTGCTTAGGAACCTGACAAGAACAGTATCTCCTCTTCAGTCCAATACACTGTACTTGCTGGGAGCAGACGCGAGGGCTATTTGCACTGTGTAAGGCAATGGGAGCACAATAGTGACTCTTCTTACCAGAAAACAACTCTTGCTCGTAGGACCAGAAACTGCATGTGATTCAACTCCACTTAGGACTGGGAAACAAAGGCTCGCTCGCCTTACAAGAAACACAATCTACTTTTGAGAAAAGAGCACTCTTCTACTCTACTGTGTTTCCTATAGGACCAGAGCAGTGAGCTTGCTCAGAACAAAAGAACTGTGCTTCCTACACATACGGGCCATATGTAGTTCAACTCTGCTTAGGAAACTCACAAGAACAATAGCTCCTCTTCTGTCCAATACAATGTTCTTGCTGGGAGCAGAGGTGAGAGCTATTTGCACTGTGTATGACAATGGGAGCTCAATAGTGACTCTTCTTACCAGAAAACAACTCTTGCCTGTAGGACCAGAACTGCATGTGATTCAACTCCTTTTAGGACTGTGAAACAAAAGCTAGCTCGCCTTAGAAGAAACACACTCTGCTTTTGAGAAAAGAGCACTCTTCTACTCTACTGTGTTTCCTATGGGGTCGGAACAGTGAGCTTGCTCAGAACAAAAGAACTGTGCTTCCTACACACACGGGCCATTTCTAGTTAAACTCTGCTTAGGAAACTGACAAGAACAGTAGCTCCTCTACTGTACAATACACTGTACTTGGCTGCGAACAGACGCGAGTGCTATTTGCACTGTGTATGGCAATGAAAGCACAATAGTGTCTCTTTTTTCCAGAACACAACTCTTGCTCATAGGACCAGAAACTGCATGTGATTCAACTTCATTTAGGACTGGGAAACAAACGCTAGCTCGCCTTACAAGAAACACACTCTGCTTTTGAGAAAAGAGCACTCTTCTACTCTACTGTGTTTCCTATAGTGCCAGAACAGTGCTCTTGCTCAGAACAAAAGAACTGTGCTTCCTACACACACGGGCCATATCTAGTTCAACTCTGCTTAGGAAACTGACAAGAACAGTAGCTCCTCTTCTGTCCTATACACTGTAAACGCTGGGAAAAGACGCCAGAGCTATTTGCCCTGTGTATGATAATGGGAGCGCAATAGTGACTCTTCTTACCAGAAAAAAACTCTTGCTCGTAGGACCAGAAACTGCATTGGGATTCAACTCCATTTAGGACTGGGAAACAAACACTACCTAGCCTTACAAGAAACACACTCTGCTTTTGAGAAAAGAGCACTCTTCTACTCTACTGTGTTTCCTATAGGACCAGAACTGTGAGCTTGCTCAGAATAAAAGAACTGTGCTTCCTACACACACGGGCCATATCTAGTTCAACTCTGCTTAGGAAACTGACAAAAACAGTAGATCCTCTTCAGTCCAATACACTGTACTTGCTGGGAGCAGACGCGAGTGCTATTTGCACTGTGTATGGCAATGGGAGAGCAATAGTGACTCTTCTTACCAGAAAACAACTCTTGCTTGTAGGACCAGAAACTGCATGTGATTCAACTCCATTTAGGACTGGGAAACAAAAGCTAGCTTCCTTAGAAGAAACACACTCTGCTTTTTTGAAAAGAGAACTCTTCTACTCTACTGTGTTTCCTATAGGGCCCGAACAGTGAGCTTGCTCAGAACAAAAAAAAAGTGTACTTCCTACACACACCGGCCATATCTAGTTCAACTCTGCTTAGGAACCTGACAAGAACAGTATCTCCTCTTCAGTCAAATACACTGTACTTGCTGGGAGCAGACGCGAGGGCTATTTGCACTGTGTAAGGCAATGGGAGCACAATAGTGACTCTTCTTACCAGAAAACAACTCTTGCTCGTAGGAACAGAACCTGCATGTGATTCAACTCCACTTAGGACTGGGAAACAAACGCTCGCTCGCCTTACAAGAAACACACTCTACTTTTGAGAAAAGAGCACTCTTCTTCTCTACTGTGTTTCCTATAGGTCCAGAACAGTGAGCTTGCTCAGAACAAAAGAACTGTGCTTCCTACACATACGGGCCCTATGTAGTTCAACTCTGCTTAGGAAACTGACAAGAACAGTAGCTCCTCTTCTGTCCAATACAATGTTCTTGCTGGGAGCAGAGGTGAGAGCTATTTGCACTGTGTATGACAATGGGAGCTCAATAGTGACTCTTCTTACCAGAAAACAACTCTTGCCTGTAGGACCAGAAACTGCATGTGATTCAACTCCATTTATGACTGTGAAACAAAAGCTAGCTTGCCTTAGAAGAAACGCACTCTGCTTTTGAGAAAAGAGCACTCTTCTACTCTACTGTGTTTCTTAAAGGGCCAGAAAAGTGTGCTTGCTCAGAACAAAAGAACTGTGCTTCCTACACACACGGGCCATATCTAGTTCAACTCTGCTTAGTAAACTGACCAGAACAGTAGCTCCTCCTCTGTCCAATACACTGTACATGCTGGCAACAAACACGAGTGCTATTTGCACTATGTATGTCAATGGGAGGGCAATAGTGACTCTTCTTACCAGAAAACAACTCTTGCTTTTAGGACCAGAAACTGCATGGGATTCAACTCTGTGTCTGACTGGGAAACAAACGCTAGCTAGCCTTACAAGAAACACACTCTGCTTTTGAGAAAAGAGCACTCTTCTACTCTACTGTGTTTTCAATAAGGCCAGAACAGTGAGCTTGCTCCGAACAAAAGAACTGGGCTTCCTACACACATGGGACATATCTAGTTCAACTCTGCTTAGGAAACTGACAATAACAGTAGCTCCTCTTCAGTCCAATACACTGTACTTGCTGGGAGCAGAGGCGAGGGCTATTTGCACTGTGTATGGCAAAGGGAGCACCATAATGACTTTCCTTACCAGAAAACAACTCTTGCTCGTAGTACCAGAACCTGCATGTGATTCGATTCCTTTTAGGACTGGGAAACAAACGCTAGCTCGCCTTACAAGAAACACACTCTGCTTTTGAGAAAAGAGCACTGTTCTACTCTACTGTGTTTCCAATAGGGCCAGAACAGTGAGCTTGGTCAGAACAAAAGAACTGTGCTTCCTACACACACAGGCCATATCGAGTTCAACTCTGCTTAGGAAACTGACAAGAATAGTAGCTCCTCTTCAGTCCAATACACTGTACTTGCTGGGAGCAGACAAGAGAGCTATTTGCACTGTGTATGGCAATGGGAGGACAATAGTGACTCTTCTTACCAGAAAACAACTCTTGCTCATAAGACCAGAAACAGCATGTGATTCAACTCCATGTATGACTGGGAAACAAACGCTAGCTCACCTTACAAGAAACACACTCTGCTTTTGAGAAAAGAGAACTTTTTCTACTCTACTGTGTTTCTTATAGGGCCAGAACAGTGAGCTTGCTCAGAACAAAAGAACTGTGCTTCCTACACACGGGACACATCTAGTTCAACTCTGCTTAGCAAACTGAAAAGAACAGTAGATCCTCTTCAGTCCAATATAGTGTAATTGCTGGAAGCAGAAGCGAGTGCTATTTGCACTGTGTATGGCAATGGGAGCGCTATAGTGACTCTTCTTACCAGAAAACAACTCTTGCTTGTAGGACCAGAAACTGCATGTGATTCAACTCCGTTTCTGACTGGGAAACAAACACTAGCTAGCCTTACAAGAAACACACTCTGCTTTTGAGAACAGAGCACTCTTCTACTCTACTGTGTTTCCTATTGGCACCGAACAGTGAGATTGCTCAGAACAAAAGAGCTGTTCTTCCTACACAGATGGACCATATCCATTCAACTCTGCTTAGGAAACTGACAAGAACAGTAGATCCTCTTCTCTCCAATACACTGTACCTGCTGGGAACAGACGCGATTGCTATTTGCACTGTGTATGGCATCGGGAGCACAATAGTAACTCATCTTACCAGAAAATAACTCTTGCTCATAGTACCAGAAACTGCATGGGATTCAACTCCATTTAGGACGGGGAAACAAACGCTAGCTCGCCTTACAAGAAACACACTCTGCTTTTGAGAATAGAGCACTCTTCTACTCTACTGTGTTTCCTGTAGGGCCAGAAGAGTGAGCTTGCTCAGAGCAAATGAACTGTGCTTCCTACACGCACGGGCCATATCTAGTTCAACTCTGCTTAGGAAACTGACAAGAACAGTAGCTCCTCTTCAGTCCAACACACTGTACTTGCTGGGAACAGAAACGAGTGCTATTTGCACTGTGTATGGCAATTGGAGCACAATAGTGACTCTTATTACCAGAAAACAACTCTTGCTCGTAGGACAAAAAACTGCATGTGATTCAACTCCATTTAGGACTGGGAAACAAACGCTAGCTACCCTTAAAAGAAAGACACTCTGCTTTTGAGAAAAGAGCACTCTACTACTCTACTGTGTTTCCTAAAGGGCCAGAACAGTGAGCTTGCTCAAAACAAAAGAACTGTGCTTCCTACACACACGGGCCATATCTAGTTCAACTCTGGTTAGGAAACTGAGAAGAACAGTATCTCCTCTTCTTTCCAATACAGTGTACTTGCTGGGAACAGACGACAGGGCTATTTGCACTGTGTATGGCTAAGGGAGCACAGTAGTGACTTTCCTAACCAGAAAACAACTCTTGCTCGTAGGACCAAAAAGTGCATGTGATTCAACTCTATTTAGGACTGGGAAACAAACGCTAGCTCCCCTTACAAGAAACACACTCTGCTTTTGAGAAAAGAGCACTCTTCTACTCTACTGTGTTTCCTATAGGGCCAGAATAGTGAGCTTGCTCAGAACTAAAGAACTGTGCTTCCTACACACACGGTCCACATCTAGTTCAACTCTGCTTAGGAAACTGAGAAGAACAGTAGCTCCTCTTCAGTCCAATACACTGTACTTGCTGGGAGCAGACGCGAGTGCTCTTTGCACTGTGTATGGCAATGGGAGCGCTATAGTGACTATTCTTACCAGAAAACAACTCTTGCTCTTAGGACCAGAAACTGCATGGGATTCAACTCTGTGTCTGACTGGGAAACAAACACTAGCTCGCCTTACAAGAAACATACTCTGCTTTTGAGAAAAGAGCACTCTTCTACTCTATGGTGTTTCCTATTGGGACCGAACAGTGAGCTTGCTCAGAACAAAAAAACTGTGCTTCCTACACACACGGGCCACATGTAGTTTAACTCTACTTAGGAAACTGACAAGAACAGTAGCTCCTCTTCATTCTACTACACTGTAATTGCTGGGAACAGACGCGAGTGCTATTTGCACTGCATATGGCAATGGGAGTGCAATAGTGACTCTTCTTAACAGAAAACAACTCTTGCTTGTGGGACCAGAAACTGCATGGGATTCAACTCCATTTAGTACTGGGAAACAAACACTAGCTCGCCTTACAAGAAACTCACTCTCCTTTTGGAAAAGGGCACTCTTCTACTCTACTGTGTTTCCTATGGGGTCCAAACAGTGAGCTTGCTGAGACCAAAAGAACTGTGCTTCCTGCACACGGGCCATATCTAGTTCAACTCTGCTTAGGAAACTAACAAGAACAGTAGCTCCTCTTCAGTCCAATACACTGTACTTGCTGGGAACAGACTCGAGTGTTATTTGCACTGTGTATGGCAATGGGAGCATAATAGTGACTCTTCTTACCAGAAAACAACTCTTGCTTGTAGGACCAGAAAGTGCATGTGATTCAACTCCATTTAGGACTGGGAAACAAATGCTGGCTCGCCTTACAAGAAACACACTCTGCTTTTGAGAAAACAGCATGCTTCTACTCTGCTGTGATTCCTATATGGCCAGAAGAGTGAGCTTGCTCAGAACAAAAGAACTGTGCTCATTACACACGGGCCATATCTAGTTCAACTCTGCTTAGGAAACTGACAAGAACAGTAGATCCTCTTCAGTCCAATACACTGTACTTGCTGGGAGCAGACGCGAGTGCTATTTGCACTGCGTATGGCAATGGGAGCGCAATAGTGACTCTTCTTACCAGAAAACAACTCTTGCTTGTAGGACCAGAAACTGCATGGATTTCAACTCCATTTCTGACTAGGAAACAAAAACTAGCTAGCCTTTCAAGAAACACACTCTGCTTTTGAGAAAAGAGCACTCTTCTACTCTACTGTGTTTCCTATGGGGTCCTAACAGTGAGCTTGCTCAGAATAAAAGAACTGTGCTTCCTACACACACGGGCTATATCTAGTTCAACTCTGCTTAGGAAACTGACAAGAACAGTAGATCCTCTTCAGTCCAATACACTGTACATGCTGGGAACAGACGACAGGGCTATTTGCCCTGTGTATGACAATGGGAGCGTAATAGTGACTCTTCTTACCAGAAAACAACTCTTGCACGTAGGACCAGAAACTGCATGGGATTCAAATCCATTTAGGACTGGGAAACAAACGCTAGCTCGCCTTACAAGAAACACACTCTGCTTTTGAGAAAAGAACACTCTTCTACTCTACTGTGTTTCCTATAGGGCCAGAATAGTGAGCTTGCTCAGAAATAAAGAACTGTGCTTCCTTCACACACGGGCCACATCTAGTTCAACTCTGCTTAGGAAACTGACAAGAACAGTAGCTCCTCTTCAGTCCAATACACTGTACTTGCTGGGAGCAGAGGCGAGTGCTATTTTCACTGTGTATGGCAATGGGAGCGCAATGGTGACTCTTCTTACCATAAAACAACTCTTGCTCGTAGGACAAGAAACTGCATGGGATTCAACTCCGTTTCTGACTGGGAAACAAACACTAGCTAGCCTTACAAGAAACACACTCTGCTTTTGAGAAAAGAGCACTCTTCTACTCTACTGTGTTTCCTATAGGGCCAGAACATTGAGCTTGCTCAGAAAAAAAGAACTGTGTTTCCTACACACACAGGCCATATCTACTTCAACTCTGCTTAGGAAACTGACAAGAACAGTAGCTCCTCTTCTGTCCAATACACTGTACTTGCTGGGAACAGACGAGAGTGCTATTTGCACTGTGTATGGCAGTGGGAGCGCAATAGTGACTCTTCTTACCAGAAAACAACTGTTTCTCATAGGACCAGAAACTGCATGGGATTCAAATCCATTTAGGACTGGGAAACAAATGCTAGCTTGCCTTACAAGAAACACACTCTGCTTTTGAGAAAAGAGCACACTTCTACTCTACTGTGTTTCCTATAGTGCCAGAATAGTGAGCTTGCTCAGAACTAAAGAACTGTGCTTCCTACACACATGAGCCACATCTAGTTCAACTCTGCTTAGGAAACTGACAAGAACAGTAGCTCCTCTTCAGTCGAATACAATGTAATTGCGGGGAGCAGACGCGAGTGCTATTTTCACTGTGTATGGCAATGGGAGCACAATAGTGACTCTTCTTACCAGAAAACAACTCTTGGTCATAGGACCAGAAACTGCATGGGATTCAACTCCGTTTCTGACTGGGAAACAAACACTAGCTAGCCTTACAAGAAACACACTCTACTTTTGAGAAAAGAGCACTTTTCTACTCTACTGTGTTTCCTTTGGCGTCCAAACAGTGAGCTTGCTCAGAACAAATGAACTGTGCTTCCTACACACACGGGCCATATCTAGTTCAACTCTGCTTAGGAAACGGACAAGAACAGTAGCTTCTCTTCAGTCAAATACACTGTACTTCTTGGGAACAAACGCGAGTGCTATTTGCACTGTGTATGAAAATGGGAGCTCAAAAGTGACTCTTCTTACCAGAAAACAACTCTTGCTTGTAGGACCAGAAACTGCATGTGATTCAACTCCATTTAGGACTGGGAAACAAAAGCTAGCTTGCCTTAGAAGAAACACACTCTGCTTTTTTGAAAAGAGCACTCTTCTACTCTACTGTGTTTCCTATAGGGCCAGAACAGTGAGCTTGCTCAGAACAAAAGAAGTGTACTTCCTACACACATGGGCCATTCTAGTTCAACTCTGCTTAGGAACCTGACAAGAACAGTAGCTCCTCTTCTGTCCAATACAATGTTCTTGCTGGGAGCAGAGGCGAGAGCTATTTGCACTGTGTATGACAATGGGAGCTCAATAGTGACTCTTCTTACCAGAAAACAACTCTTGCCTGTAGGACCAGAAACTGCATGTGATTCAACTCCATTTAGGACTGTGAAACAAAAGCTAGCTTGCCTTAGAAGAAACACACTCTGCTTTTGAGAAAAGAGCACTCTTCTACTCTACTGTGTTTCTTATAGGGCCAGAACAGTGAGCTTGCTCAGAACAAAAGACCTGGTCTTCCTACACACACGGGCCATATCTAGTTCAACTCTGCTTAGGAAACTGACAAGAAGAGTAGATCCTCTTCAGTCCAATACACTGTACATGCTGGGAACAGACGCCCGTGCTATTTGCGCTGTGTATGTCAATGGGAGGGCAATAGTGACTCTTCTTACCAGAAAACAACTCTTGCTCGTAGGACCAGAAACTGCATGGGATTCAACTCCATTTAGGACTGGGAAAGAAACGCTAGCTCGCCTTACAAGAAACACACTCTGCTTTAGAGAAAAGAGCACTCTTCTACTCTACTGTGTTTCCTATGGGGTCCGAACATTGAGCTTGCTCAGAACAAAAGAAATGTGCTTCCTACACACATGGGACATATCTAGTTCAACTCTGCTTAGGAAACTGACAAGAACAGTAGCTCCTCTTCAGTCCAGTACACTGTACATGCTGGGAACAGATGCCAGTGCTATTTGCTCTGTGTATGACAATGGGAGCGCAATAGTGACTCTTCTTACCAGAAAACAACTCTTGCTCGTAGGACCAGAAACTGCATGTTATTCAACTTCATTTAGGACTGGGAAACAAACAGTAGCTCGCCTTACAAGAAACACACTCTGCTTTTGAGAAAAGAGCACTCTTCTACTCTACTGTGTTTCCTATGGTGTCCGAACAGTGAGCTTGCTCAGAATAAAAGAACTGTGCTTCCTACACACACGGGCCATATCTAGTTCAACTCTGCTTAGGAAACTGACAAGAACAGTAGATCCTCTTCAGTCCAACACACTGTACATGCTGGGAACAGACGACAGTGCTATTTGCCCTGTGTATGACAATGGGAGCGTAGTAGTGGCTCTTCTTACCAGAAAACAACTCTTGCTCATAGGACCAGAAACTGCATGAGATTCAACTCCATTTAGGACTGGGAAACATATGCTAGCTCGCCTTACAAGAAACACACTCTGCTTTTGAGACAAGAGCACTCTCCTACTCTACTATGTTTCATATGGGGTCCGAACAGTGGGCTTGCTCAGAACAAAAGAACTGTGCTTCCTACACACACGGGTCATATCTAGTTCAACTCTGCTTAGGAAACTGACAAGAACAGTATCTCCTCTTCTTTCCAATATATTGTACTTGCTGGGAACAGACGCGAGTGCTATTTGCTCTGTGTATGGCTAAGGGAGCACAATAGTGACTTTCCTTACCAGAAAACAACTCTTGCTCTTAGGACCAAAAACTGCATGTGATTCAACTCCATTTAGGACTGGGAATCAAACGCTAGCTTCCCTTACAAGAAACACACTCTGCTTTTGAGAAAAGAGCACTCCTCTACTCTACTGTGTTTCCTATAGGGCCAGAACAGTGAGCTTGCTCAGAACAAAAGAGCTGTGCTTCCTACACACACGGGCCACATCTAGTTCAACTCTCCTTAGGAAACTGACAAGAACAGTAGCTGCTCTTCATTCCAATACACTGTAATTGCTGGGAACAGACGGGAGTGCTATTTGCACTGTGTATGTCAATGGGAGCACAATAGTGATTCTTCTTACCAGAAAACAACTCTTGCTTTTAGGACCAGAAACTGCATGGGATTCTACTCCATTTAGGACTGGGAAACAAACGCTAGCTCGCCTTACAAGAAACACACTCTGCTTTTGAGGAAAGAGCACTCTTCTACTCTACTGTGTTTCCTATTGTGTCTGAACAGTGAGCTTGCTCAGAACAAAAGAAATGTGCTTCCTACACACATGGGCCATATCTAGTTCAACTCTGCTTAGGAAACTGACAAGAACAGTATCTCCTCTGCTGTCCAATACACTGTACTTGCTGGGAACAGACACGATTGCTATTTGCAATGTGTACGGCATCGGTAGCACAATAGTGACTATTCTTACCAGAAAACAACTCTTGCTCGTAGAACCAGAAACTGCATGTGATACAACTCCATTTAGGACTGGGAAACAAACGCTAGCTCGCCTTACAAGAAACACACTCTGCTTTCGAGAAAAGAGCAGTCTTCTACTCTACTGTGTTTCCTATAGGGCCAGAACAGTGAGCTTGCTCAGAACAAAAGAACTGTGCTTCCTACACACATGGGCCATATCTAGTTCAACTCTGCTTAGGAAACTGACAAGAACAGTAGCTCCTCTTCAGTCCAATACAGTGTACTAGCTGGGAACAGACGCGAGTGCTATTTGTACTATGTATGGCAATGGGAGCAAATAGTGACTCTTCCTACCAGAAAACAACTCTTGCTCTTAGGACCAGAAACTGCATGGGATTCAACTCCATTTCTGACTAGGAAACAAACACTAGCTAGCCTTACAAGAAACACACTCTGCTTTTGAGAAAAGAGCACTCTTCTACTCTACTGTGTTTCCTATGGTGTCCGAACAGTGATCTTGCTCAGAATAAAAGAACTGTGCTTCCTACACACACGGGCCATATCTAGTTCAACTCTGCTTAGGAAACTGACAAGAACAGTAGATCCTCTTCAGTCCAACACACTGTACATGCTGGGAACAGACGACAGTGCTATTTGCCCTGTGTATGACAATGGGAGCGTAGTAGTGGCTCTTCTTACCAGAAAACAACTCTTGCTCATAGGACCAGAAACTGCATGAGATTCAACTCCATTTAGGACTGGGAAACATATGCTAGCTCGCCTTACAAGAAACACACTCTGCTTTTGAGACAAGAGCACTCTCCTACTCTACTATGTTTCATATGGGGTCCGAACAGTGGGCTTGCTCAGAACAAAAGAACTGTGCTTCCTACACACACGGGTCATATCTAGTTCAACTCTGCTTAGGAAACTGACAAGAACAGTATCTCCTCTTCTTTCCAATATATTGTACTTGCTGGGAACAGACGCGAGTGCTATTTGCTCTGTGTATGGCTAAGGGAGCACAATAGTGACTTTCCTTACCAGAAAACAACTCTTGCTCTTAGGACCAAAAACTGCATGTGATTCAACTCCATTTAGGACTGGGAATCAAACGCTAGCTTCCCTTACAAGAAACACACTCTGCTTTTGAGAAAAGAGCACTCCTCTACTCTACTGTGTTTCCTATAGGGCCAGAACAGTGAGCTTGCTCAGAACAAAAGAGCTGTGCTTCCTACACACACGGGCCACATCTAGTTCAACTCGCCTTAGGAAACTGACAAGAACAGTAGCTCCTCTTCATTCCAATACACTGTAATTGCTGGGAACAGACGGGAGTGCTATTTGCACTGTGTATGTCAATGGGAGCACAATAGTGATTCTTCTTACCAGAAAACAACTCTTGCTTTTAGGACCAGAAACTGCATGGGATTCTACTCCATTTAGGACTGGGAAACAAACGCTAGCTCGCCTTACAAGAAACACACTCTGCTTTTGAGGAAAGAGCACTCTTCTACTCTACTGTGTTTCCTATTGTGTCTGAACAGTGAGCTTGCTCAGAACAAAAGAAATGTGCTTCCTACACACATGGGCCATATCTAGTTCAACTCTGCTTAGGAAACTGACAAGAACAGTATCTCCTCTGCTGTCCAATACACTGTACTTGCTGGGAACAGACACGATTGCTATTTGCAATGTGTACGGCATCGGTGGCACAATAGTGACTATTCTTACCAGAAAACAACTCTTGCTCGTAGAACCAGAAACTGCATGTGATACAACTCCATTTAGGACTGGGAAACAAACGCTAGCTCGCCTTACAAGAAACACACTCTGCTTTCGAGAAAAGAGCAGTCTTCTACTCTACTGTGTTTCCTATAGGGCCAGAACAGTGAGCTTGCTCAGAACAAAAGAACTGTGCTTCCTACACACATGGGCCATATCTAGTTCAACTCTGCTTAGGAAACTGACAAGAACAGTAGCTCCTCTTCAGTCCAATACAGTGTACTAGCTGGGAACAGACGCGAGTGCTATTTGTACTATGTATGGCAATGGGAGCAAATAGTGACTCTTCCTACCAGAAAACAACTCTTGCTCTTAGGACCAGAAACTGCATGGGATTCAACTCCATTTCTGACTAGGAAACAAACACTAGCTAGCCTTACAAGAAACACACTCTGCTTTTGAGAAAAGAGCACTCTTCTACTCTACTGTGTTTCCTATGGTGTCCGAACAGTGAGCATGCTCAGAATAAAAGAACTGAGCTTCCTACACACACGGGCCATATCTAGTTCAACTCTGTTTAGGAAACTGACAAGAACAGTAGATCCTCTTCAGTCCAACACACTGTACATGCTGGGAACAGACGACAGTGCTATTTGCCCTGTGTATGACAATGGGAGCGTAGTAGTGACTCTTCTTACCAGAAAACAATTCTTGCTCATAGAACCAGACACTGCATGAAATTCAACTCCATTTAGGACTGGGAAACAAACGCTAGCTCGCCTTACAAGAAACACACTCTGCTTTTGAGAAAAGAGCACTCTTCTACTCTACTATGTTTCATATGGGGTCCGAACAGTGGGCTTGCTCAGAACAAAAGAACTGTGCTTCCTACACACATGGGTCATATCTAGTTCAACTCTGCTAAGGAAACTGACAAGAACAGTATCTCCTCTTCTTTAGAATACACTGTACTTGCTGGGAACAGACGGGAGTGTTGTTTGCACTGTGTATGGCAATGGGAGTGCAATAGTGACTCTTCTTACCAGAAAAAAACTCTTGCTCGTAGGACCATAAACTGCATGTGACTCAACTCCATTTAGGACTGGGAAACAAATGCTAGCTTGCCTTACAAGAGACACACTCTGCTTTTGAGAAAAGAGCACTCTTCTACTCTACTGTGTTTCTTATAGGGCCAGAACAGTGAGCTTGCTCAGAACAAAAGAACTTTGCTTCCTACACACAGGGACCATATCTAGTTCAACTCTGCTTAGGAAACTGACAAGAACAGTAGCTCCTCTTCAGTCCAGTACACTGTGCATGCTGGGAACAGATGACAGTGATATTTGCCCTGTGTATGAAAATGGGAGCGCAATAGTGACTCTTCTTACCTCGAAACAACTCTTGCTCGTAGGACCAGAAACTGCATGTTATTCAACTTCATTTAAGACTGGGAAACAAATGCTAGCTCGCCTTACAAAAAACACACTCTGCTTCTGAGAAAAGAGCACTCTTCTACGCTACTGTGTTTCCTATATGGCCAGAACACAGAGCTTGCTGAGAACAAAAGAACTGTGCTTCCTACACACATGGACATATCTAGTTCAATTCTGCTCAGGAAACTGACAAGAACAGTAGATCCTCTTCAGTCCAATACACTGTACATGCTGGGAACAGATGCCAGAGCTATTTGCACTGTGTATGACAATGGACGCGCAATAGTGACTCTTCTTACCAGAAAACAACTCTTGGTCATAGGACCAGAAACTGCATGTGATTCAACTCCATTTTGGACTGGGAAACAAACGCTAGCTCGCTTTACAAGAAACACACTCTGCTTTTGAGAAAAGAGCAGTCTTCTACTCTACTGTGTTTCCTATAGGGCCAGAACAGTGAGCTTGCTCAGAACATAAGAACTGTGCTTCCTACACACATGGGCCATATCAAGTTCAACTCTGCTTAGGAAACTGACAAGAACAGTAGATCCTCTTCAGTCCAATACAGTGTATTAGCTGGGAACAGACGCGAGTGCTATTTCCACTATGTATGGCAAAGGGAGCGAATATTGACTCATCTTACCAGAAAACAACTCTTGCTCTTAGGACCAGAAACTGCATGGGATTCAACTCCATTTCTGACTAGGAAACAAGCGCTAGCTAGCCTTACAAGAAACACACTCTGCTTTTGAGAAAAGAGCACTCTTCTACTCTACTGTGTTTCCTATTGTGTCTGAACAGTGAGCTTGCTCAGAACAAAAGAACTGTGCTTTTTACACACACGGGCCATATCTAGTTCAACTCTGCTTAGGAAACTGACAAGAACAGTAGATCCTCTTCAGTCCAACACACTGTACATGCTGGGAACAGACGACAGTGCTATTTGCCCGGTGTATGAAAAAGGGAGCGTAGTAGTGGCTCTTCTTACCAGAAAACAATTCTTGCTCATAGGACCAGAAACTGCATGAGATTCAACTCCATGTAGGACTGGGAAACATACGCTAGCTCGCCTTACAAGAAACACACTCTGCTTTTGAGAAAAGAGCACTCTTCTACTCTACTATATTTCATATGGGGTCCGAACAGTGGGCTTGCTCAGAACAAAAGAACTGCGCTTCTTACACACACGGGTCATATCTAGTTCAACTCTGCTTAGGAAACTGACAAGAACAGTATCTCCTCTTCTTTCCAATACATTGTACTTGCTGGGAACAGACGCTAGTGCTATTTGCTCTGTGTATGGCTAAGGGAGCACAATAGTGACTTTCCTTACCAGAAAACAACTCTTGCTCTTAGGACCAAAAACTGCATGTGATACAACTCCATTTAGGACTGGGAATCAAACGCTAGCTTCCCTTACAAGAAACACACTCTGCTTTTGAGAAAAGAGCACTCCTCTACTCTACTGTGTTTCCTATAGGGCCAGAACAGTGAGCTTACTCAGAAGAAAAGAACTGTGCTTCCTACACACACGGGCCACATCTAGTTCAACTCTGCTTAGGAAACTGACAAGAACAGTAGCTCCTCTTCATTCCAATACACTGTAATTGCAGGGAACAGACGGGAGTGCTATTTGCACTGTGTATGGCAATGGGAGCGCAATAGTGATTCTTCTTACCAGAAAACAACTCTTGCTTTTAGGACCAGAAACTGCATGGGATTCTACTCCATTTAGGACTGGGAAACAAACACTAGCTCGCCTTACAAGAAACACACTCTGCTTTTGAGGAAAGAGCACTCTTCTACTCTACTGTGTTTCCTATTGTGTCTGAACAGTGAGCTTGCTCAGAACAAAAGAAATGTGCTTCCTACACACATGGGCCATATCTAGTTCAACTCTGCTTAGGAAACTGACAAGAACAGTATCTCATCTGCTGTCCAATACACTGTACTTGCTGGGAACAGACGCGATTGCTATTTGCAATGTGTATGGCATCAGGAGCACAATAGTGACTATTCTTACCAGAAAACAACTCTTGCTCGTAGAACCAGAAACTGCATGTGATACAACTCCATTTAGGACTGGGAAACAAACGCTAGCTCGCCTTACAAGAAACACACTCTGCTTTTGAGAAAAGAGCAGTCTTCTACTCTACTGTGTTTCCTATAGGGCCAGAACAGTGAGCTTGCTCAGAACAAAAGAACTGTGCTTCCTACACACATGGGCCATATTTAGTTCAACTCTGCTTAGGAAACTGACAAGAACAGTAGCTCCTCTTCAGTCCAATACAGTGTACTAGCTGGGAACAGACGCGAGTGCTATTTGCACTATGTATGGCAATGGGATCAAATAGTGACTCTTCCTACCAGAAAACAACTCTTGCTCTTAGGACCAGAAACTGCATGGGATTCAACTCCATTTCTGACTAGGAAACAAACACTAGCTAGCCTTACAAGAAACACACTCTGCTTTTGAGAAAAGAGCACTCTTCTACTCTACTGTGTTTCCTATGGTGTCCGAACAGTGAGCATGCTCAGAATAAAAGAACTGTGCTTCCTACACACACGGGCCATATCTAGTTCAACTCTGCTTAGGAAACTGACAAGAACAGTAGATCCTCTTCAGTCCAACACACTGTACATGCAGGGAACAGACGACAGTGCTATTTGCCCTGTGTATGACAATGGGAGCGTAGTAGTGACTCTTCTTTCCAGAAAACAATTCTTGCTCATAGGACCAGAAACTGCATGAAATTCAACTCCATTTAGGACTGGGAAACAAACGCTAGCTCGCCTTACAAGAAACACACTCTGCTTTTGGGAAAACAGCACTCTTCTACTCTACTATGTTTCATATGGGGTCCGAACAGTGGGCTTGCTCAGAACAAAAGAACTGTGCTTCCTACACACATGGGTCATATCTAGTTCAACTCTGCTTAGGAAACTGACAAGAACAGTAGCTCCTCTTCATTCTAATACACTGTACTTGATGGGAACAGACGCGAGTGTTATTTGCACTGTGTATGGCAATGGGAGCGCAATAGTGACTCTTCTTACCAGAAAAAAACTCTTGCTCATAGGACCATAAACTGCATGTGACTCAACTCCATTTAGGACTGGGAAACAAATGCTAGCTTGCCTTACAAGAGAAACACTCTGGTTTTGAGAAAAGAGCAATCTTCTACTCTACTGTGTTTCCTATAGGGCCAGAACAGTGAGCTTGCTCAGAACAAAAGAACTTTGCTTCCTACACACAGGGACCATATCTAGTTCAACTCTGCTTAGGAAACTGACAAGAACAGTAGCTCCTCTTCAGTCCAGTGCACTGAGCATGCTGGGAACAGATGACAGTGATATTTGCCCTGTGTATGAAAATGAGAGCGCAATAGTGACTCTTCTTACCTCGAAACAACTCTTGCTCGTAGGACCAGAAACTGCATGTAATTCAACTTCATTTAGGACTGGGAAACAAACGCTAGCTCGCCTTACAAGAAACACACTCTGCTTCTGAGAAAAGAGCACTCTTCTACGCTACTGTGTTTCCTATATGGCCAGAACACAGCGCTTGCTGAGAACAAAAGAACTGTGCTTCCTACACACATGGAAATATCTAGTTCAATTCTGCTCAGGAAACTGACAAGAACAGTAGATCCTCTTCAGTCCAATACACTGCACATGCTGGGAACAGATGCCAGAGCTATTTGCACTGTGTATGACAATGGGAGCATAGTAGTGACTCTTCTTACCAGAAAACAACTCTTGCTCATAGGACCAGAAACTGCATGATATTCAACTCCATTTAGGACTGGGAAACAAACGCTAGCTCGCCTTACAAGAAACACACTCTGCTTTTGAGAAAAGAGCACTCGCCTACTCTACTGTGTTTCCTATGGGGTCCGAACAGTGAGGTTGCTCAGAACAAAAGAACTGTGCTTCCTACACACACGGGCCATATCTAGTTCAACTCTGCTTAGCAAACTGAGAAGAACAGTTTGTCCTCTTCAGTCCAATACACTGTACATGCTGGGAACAGACGCCAGTGCTATTTGCCCTGTGTATGACAATGGTAGCGTAATAGTGACTCTGCTTACCAGAAAACAACTCTTGCTCGTAGGACCAGAAACTGCATGGGATTCAACTCCATTTAGGACTGGGAAACAAACGCTAGCTCGCCTTACAAGAAACACACTCTGATTTTGAGAAAAGAGCACTCTTCTATTCTACTGTGTTTCCTATGGGGTCCGAACAGTGGGCTTGCTCAGAACAAAAGAACTGTGCTTCCTACACACTCGGGTCATATCTAGTTCAAGTCTGCTTAGGAAACTGACAAGAACAGTATCTCCTCTTCTTTCCAATACACTGTACTTGCTGGGAACAGACGCGAGTGCTATTTGCACTGTGTATGGCTAAGGGAGCACAATAGTGACTTTCCTTACCAGAAAACAACTCTTGCTCGTAGGACCAAAAACTGCATGTGACTCAACTCCATTTAGGACTGGGAAACAAACGCTAGCTCCCCTTACAAGAAACACACTCTGCTTTTGAGAAAAGAGCACTCTTCTACTCTACTGTGTTTCCTATAGGGCCAGAACAGTGAGCTTGCTCAGAAGAAAAGAACTGTGCTTCCTACACACACGGGCCACATCTAGTTCAACTCTGCTTAGGAAACTGACAAGAACAGTAGCTCCTCTTCATTCTAATACACTGTAATTGCTGGGAACAGACGCGAGTGCTATTTGCACTGTGTATGGCAAAGGGAGCACAATCGTGACTCTTCTTACCAGAAAAAAACTCTTGCTCGTAGGACCAGAAACTGCATGTGACTCAACTCCATTCAGGACTGGGAAACAAACGCTAGCTTGCCTTCCAAGAGACACACTCTGCTTTTGAGAAAAGAGCACTCTTCTACTCTACTGTGTTTCCTATAGGGCCAGAACAGTGAGCTTGCTCAGAACAAAAGAACTTTGCTTCCTACACACAGGGACCATATCTAGTTCAACTCTGCTTAGGAAACTGACAAGAACAGTAGCTCCTCTTCTGTCCAGTACACTGTACATGCTGGGAACAGATGCCAGTGATATTTGCCCTGTGTATGAGAATGGGAGCACAATAGTGACTCTTCTTACCTCGAAACAACTCTTGCTCGTAGGACCAGAAACTGCATGTTATTCAACTTCATTTAGGACTGGGAAACAAACGCTAGCTCGCCTTACAAGAAACACACTCTGCTTTTGAGAAAAGAGCACGCTTCTACTCTACTGTGTTTCCTATATGGCCAGAACACAGAGCTTGCTCAGAACAAAAGAAGTGTGCTCCCTACACACACGGACATATCTAGTTCAATTCTGCTCAGGAAATTGACAAGAACAGTAGATACCCTTCAGTCCAATACACTGTACATGCTGGGAACAGATGCCAGTGCTATTTGCCCTGTGTATGACAATGGACGCGCAATAGTGACTCTTCTTACCAGAAAACAACTCTTGGTCATAGGGCCAGAAACTGCATGTGAATCAACTCCATTTAGGACTGGGAAACAAATGCTAGCTCGCCTTACAAGAAACACACTCTGCTTTTGAGAAAAGAGCACTCTTCTACTCTACTGTGTTTCCTATAGGGCCAGAACAGTGAGCTTGCTCAGAACAAAAAACCTGTGCATCCTACACACATGGGCCATATCTAGTTCAACTCTGCTTAGGAAACTGACAAGAACAGTAGCTCCTCTTCAGTCCACTACAGTGTACTTGCTGGGAGCAGACGCGAGTGCTATTTGCACTGTGGATGGCAAGGGAGCGCAATAGTGACTCTTCTTACCAGAAAAAATTCTTGCTCATAGGAACAGAAACTGCATGTGATTCAACTCCATTTAGGACTGGGAAACAAACGCTAGCTCACCTTATGAGAAACACACTCTGCTTTTGAGAAAAGAGCACTCTTCTACTCTACTGTGTTTCCTATGGTGTCCGAACAGTGAGCTTGCTCAGAACAAAAGAACTGTGCTTCCTACACACACGGGCCACATCTAGTTCAACTCTGCTTAGGAAACTGACAAGAACAGTATCACCTCTTCAGTCCAATACACTGTACATGCTGGGAACAGATGCCAGTGCTATTTGCTCTGTGTATGACAATGGGAGCAAAATAGTGACTCTTCTTACCAGGAAACAACTCTTGCTCGTAGGACCAGAAACTGCATGTTATTCAACTTCATTTAGGACTGGGAAACAAACGCTAGCTCGCCTTAGAAGAAACACACTCTGCTTTTGAGAAAAGAGCACTCTTCTACGCTACTGTGTTTCCTATATGGCCAGAACACAGAGCTTGTTGACAACAAAAGAACTGTGCTTCCTACACACAGGGACATATCTAGTTCAATTCTGCTCAGGAAACTGACAAGAACAGTAGATCCTCTTCAGTCCAATACACTGTACATGCTGGGAACAGATGCCAGAGCTATTTTCACTGTGTATGACAATGGAGACGCAATAGTGACTCTTCTTACCAGAAAACAACTCTTGGTCATAGGACCAGAAAGTGCTTGTGATTCAACTGCATTTAGGACTGGGAAACAAACACTAGCTCGCCTTACAAGAAACACACTCTGCTTTTGAGAAAAGAGCACTCTTCTACTCTACTGTGTTTCCCATTGTGTCCGAACAGTGAGCTTGCTCAGAACAAAAGAACTGTGCTTCCTACACACACGGACCATATCTAGTTCAACTCTGCTTAGGAAACTGACAAGAACAGTAGATCCTCTTCAGTCCAATACACTGTACTTGCGGGGAACAGACGCGAGTGCTATTTGCACTGGGTATGTCAATGGGAGCGCAATAGTGACTCTTCTTACCTGAAAACAACTCTTGCTCTTAGGACCAGAAACTGCATGGGATTCAACTCCATTTCTGACTGGAAAACAAACACTAGCTCGCCTTACAAGAAACTCACTCTGCTTTTGAGAAAAGAGCACTCTTCTACTCTACTGTGTTTCCTATGGGGTCCGAACAGTGAGCTTGCTCAGAACTAAAGAAATGTGCTTCCTACACACACGTGCCATATCTAGTTCAAATCCGCATAAGAAAATGACAAGAACAGTAGATCCTCTTCAGTCCAATACACTGTACTTGCTGGGAACAGACACGAGTGCTATTTGCACGGTTTATGGCAATGGGAGCACAATAGTGACTCTTCTTACCAGAAAACAACTCTTGCTCGTAGGACCACAAACTGCATGTGACTCAACTCCATTTAGGACTGGGAAACAAACGCTAGCTTGCCTTACAAGAAACACACTCTGCTTTTTAGAAAAAAGCACTCTTCTACTCTACTGTGTTTCCTATAGGGCCAGAACAGTGAGCTTGCTCAGAACAAAAGAAATGTGCTTCCTACACACACGGCCATATCTAGTTAAATTGTGCTTAGGAAACTGACAAGAACAGTAGCTCCTCTTCAGTCCAATACACTGTACTTGCTGGGAACAGACGCCAGTGCTAATTGCACTGTGTATGGCAAGGGAGCACAATAGTGACTCTTCTTACCAGAAAAAAACTCTTGCTCATAGGAACAGAAACTGCATGTGATTCAACTCCATTTAGGACTGGTAAACAATCGCTAGCTCGCCTTATGAGAAACACACTCTCCTTTTGAGAAAAGAGCACTCTTCTACTCTACTGTGTTTCCCATGGTGTCCGAACAGTGAGCTTGCTCAGAACAAAAGAACTGTGCTTCCTACACACACGGACCATATCTAGTTCAACTCTGCTTAGGAAACTGACATGAACAGTAGCTCCTCTTCAGTCCAATACACTGTACTTGCTGGGAACAAACGCAAGTTCTATTTGCACTGTGTATGGCAATGGGAGCTCATTAGTGACTCTTCTTACCAGAAAACAACTCTTGCTCATAGGACCAGAAACTGCATGTGACTCATCTCCATTTAGGACTGGGAAACAAACGCTAGCTCGCCTTACAAGAAACACACTCTGCTTTTGAGAAAAGAGCACTCTTCTACTCTACTGTGTTTCCTATAGGGCCAGAATAGTGAGCTTGCTCAGAACAAAAGAACTGTGCTTCCAACACACATGGCCATATCAGGTTCAACTCTGCTTAGGAAACTGAAAAGAACCATAGATCCTTTACAGTCCAATACACTGTACATGCTGGGAACCGACGCCAGTGCTATTTGCCCTGTGTATGACAAAGGGAGCGCAATAGTGACTCTTCTTACCAGGAAACAACTCTTGCTCGTAGGACCAGAAACTGCATATTATTCAACTCCATTTCTGACTGGGAAACAAACACTAGCTCGTCTTACAAGAAACACACTCAGCTTTTGAGAAAAGAGCACTCTTCTACTCTACAGTGTTTCCTATAGGGCCAGAACAGTGAGCTTGCTCACAACAAAAGAATTGTGCTTCCTACACACACGGGCCATATCTAGTTCAACTCTGCTTAGGAAACTGACAAGAACAGTAGCACCTTTTCAGTCCAATACACTGTACTTGCTGGGAACAGACGCGAGTGCTATTTGCACTGTGTATGGCAATGGGAGCGCAATGGTGACTCTTCTTACCAGAAAACAACTCTTGCTCATAGGACCAGAAACTGCATGGGACTCAACTCCATTTCTGACTGGGAAACAAACACTAGCTCACCTTACAAGAAACACACTCTGCTTTTGAGAAAAGAGCACTCTTCTACTCTACTGTGTTTCCTATGTTGTCCGAACAGTGAGCTTGCTCAGAACAAAAGAAATGTGCTTCCTACACACACGGGCCATATCTAGTTCAACTCTGCTTAGGAAATTGACAAGAACAGTAGATCCTCTTCCATCTAATACAATGTACTTGCTGGGAACAGAAGCAAGTGCTCTTTGCACTGTGTATGGCAAAGGGATCTCAATAGTGTCTCTTCTTACCAGAAAACAACTCTTGCTCATAGGACCAGAAACTTCATGTGACTCAACTCCATTTAGGACTAGGAAAGAAACGCTAGCTCGCCTTACAAGAGACACACTCTGCTTTTGAGAAAAGAGCACTCTTCTACTCTACTGTGTTTCCTATAGCGCCAGAACAGTCAGCTTGCTCAGAACAAAAGAACTGTGCTTCCTACACACAGGGGCCATATCTAGATCAACTCTGCTTAGGAAAGTGACAAGAACTGTAGCTCCTCTTCAGGCCTATACACTGTACATGCTGGGAACAGATGCCAGTGCTATTTGCCCTGTAATGACAATGGGAGCACAATAGTGACTCTTCTTACCTCGATACAACTCTTGCTCGCAGGACCAGAAACTGCATGTGATTCAACTTCATTAAGACTGGGAAACAAACGCTAGCTCGCCTTACAAGAAACACACTCTGCTTTTGAGAAAAGAGCAGTCTTCTACTCTACTGTGTTTCCTATGGGGCCCGAAAAGTGAGCTTGCTCAGAACAAAAGAACTGTGCTTCCTACACACACGGGCAATATCTAGTTAAACTCTGCTTAGGAAAGTGACAAGAACAGTAGCTCCTCTTCAGTCCAATACACTGTACTTGCTGGAAACAGACTCAAGTGCTATTTGCACTGTGTATGGCAATGGGAGCACAATAATGAATTTCCTTATCAGAAAACCACTCTTGCTCGTAGGACCAAAAACTGCATGTGATTCAACTCCATTTAGGACTGGGAAACAAACCCTAGCTCGCCTAACAAGAAACACACTCTGCTTTTGAGAAAAGAGAAGTCTTCTACTCTACTGTGTTTTTTATAAGGCCAGAACAGTGAGCTTGCTCAGAACAAAAGAACTGTGCTTCCTACACACATGGGCCATATCTAGTTCAACTCTGCTTAGGAAACTGACAAGAACAGTAGCTCCTTTTCAGTCCAATACAGTGTACTAGCTGGGAACAGACGCGAGTGCTGTTTGCACTGTGCATGGCAATTGTAGCGAATAGTGACTCTTCTTACCAGAAAACAACTCTTGCTCGTAGGACCAGAAACTGCATGGGATTCAACTCCATTTCTGACTAGGAAACAAACACTAGCTAGCCTTACAGGAAACACACTCTGCTTTTGAGAAAAGAGCACTCTTCTACTCTACTGTGTTTCCTATGGTGTCCGAACAGTGAGCTTGCTCAGAATAAAAGAACTGTGCTTCCTACACACACGGGCCATATCTAGTTCAACTCTGCTTAGGAAAATGACAAGAACAGTAGATCCTCTTCAGTCCAACACACTGTACATGCTGGGAACAGACGACAGTGCTATTTGCCCTGTGTATGACAATGGGAGCATAGTAGTGACTCTTCTTACCAGAAAACAACTCTTGCTCATAGGACCAGAAACTGCATGAGATTCAACTCCATTTAGGACTGGGAAAGAAACGCTAGCTCGCCTTACAAGAAACATACTCTGCTTTTGAGAAAAGAGCACTCTTCTACTCTACTATGTTTCATATGGGGTCCGAACAGTGGGCTTGCTCAGAACAAAAGAACTGTGCTTCCTACACACTCGGGTCATATCTAGTTCAAGTCTGCTTAGGAAACTGACAAGAACAGTATCTCCTCTTCTTTCCAATACACTGTACTTGCTGGGAACAGACGCGAGTGCTATTTGCACTGTGTATGGCTAAGGGAGCACAATAGTGACTTTCCTTACCAGAAAACAACTCTTGTTCGTAGGACCAAAAACTGCATGTGACTCAACTCCATTTAGGACTGGGAAACAAACGCTAGCTCCCCTTACAAGAAACACACTCTGCTTTTGAGAAAAGAGCACTCTTCTACTCTACTGTGTTTCCTATAGGGCCAGAACAGTGAGCTTGCTCAGAAGAAAAGAACTGTGCTTCCTACACACACGGGCCACATCTAGTTCAACTCTGCTTAGGAAACTGACAAGAACAGTAGCTCCTCTTCATTCTAATACACTGTAATTGCTGGGAACAGACGCGAGTGCTATTTGCACTGTGTATGGCAAAGGGAGCACAATAGTGACTCTTCTTACCAGAAAAAAACTCTTGCTCGTAGGACCAGAAACTGCATGTGACTCAACTCCATTTAGGACTGGGAAACAAACGCTAGCTTGCCTTCCAAGAGACACACTCTGCTTTTGAGAAAAGAGCACTCTTCTACTCTACTGTGTTTCCTATAGGGCCAGAACAGTGAGCTTGCTCAGAACAAAAGAACTTTGCTTCCTACACACAGGGACCATATCTAGTTCAACTCTGCTTAGGAAACTGACAAGAACAGTAGCTCCTCTTCTGTCCAGTACACTGTACATGCTGGGAACAGATGCCAGTGATATTTGCCCTGTGTATGAGAATGGGAGCACAATAGTGACTCTTCTTACCTCGAAACAACTCTTGCTCGTAGGACCAGAAACTGCATGTTATTCAACTTCATTTAGGACTGGGAAACAAACGCTAGCTCGCCTTACAAGAAACACACTCTGCTTTGAGAAAAGAGCACGCTTCTACTCTACTGTGTTTCCTATATGGCCAGAACACAGAGCTTGCTCAGAACAAAAGAAGTGTGCTCCCTACACACACGGACATATCTAGTTCAATTCTGCTCAGGAAATTGACAAGAACAGTAGACACCCTTCAGTCCAATACACTGTACATGCTGGGAACAGATGCCAGTGCTATTTGCCCTGTGTATGACAATGGACGCGCATAGTGACTCTTCTTACCAGAAAACAACTCTTGGTCATAGGGCCAGAAACTGCATGTGAATCAACTTCATTTAGGACTGTGAATCAAACGCTAGCTCGCCTTACAAGAAACACACTCTGCTTTTGAGAAAAGAGCACTCTTCTACTCTACTGTGTTTCCTATAGGGCCAGAACAGTGAGCTTGCTCAGAACAAAAAACCTGTGCTTCCTACACACATGGGCCATATCTAGTTCAACTCTGCTTAGGAAACTGACAAGAACAGTAGCTCCTCTTCAGTCCACTACAGTGTACTTGCTGGGAGCAGACGCGAGTGCTATTTGCACTGTGGATGGCAAGGGAGCGCAATAGTGACTCTTCTTACCAGAAAAAATTCTTGCTCATAGGAACAGAAACTGCATGTGATTCAACTCCATTTAGGACTGGGAAACAAACGCTAGCTCACCTTATAAGAAACACACTCTGCTTTTGAGAAAAGAGCACTCTTCTACTCTACTGTGTTTCCTATGGTGTCCGAACAGTGAGCTTGCTCAGAACAAAAGAACTGTGAATCCTACACACACGGGCCACATCTAGTTCAACTCTGCTTAGGAAACTGACAAGAACAGTATCTCCTCTTCAGTCCAGTACACTGTACATGCTGGGAACAGATGCCAGTGCTATTTGCTCTGTGTATGACAATGGGAGCACAATAGTGACTCTTCTTACCAGGAAACAACTCCTGCTCGTAGGACCAGAAACTGCATGTTATTCAACTTCATTTAGGACTGGGAAACAAACGCTAGCTCGCCTTAGAAGAAACACACTCTGCTTTTGAGAAAAGAGCACTCTTCTACGCTACTGTGTTTCCTATATGGCCAGAACACAGAGCTTGTTGACAAAAAAAGAACTGTGCTTCCTACTCACACGGACATATCTAGTTCAATTCTGCTCAGGAAACTGACAAGAACAGTAGATCCTCTTCAGTCCAATACACTGTACATGCTGGGAACAGATGCCAGAGCTATTTTCACTGTGTATGACAATGGACACGCAATAGTGACTCTTCTTACCAGAAAACAACTCTTGGTCATAGGACCAGAAAGTGCTTGTGATTCAACTGCATTTAGGACTGGGAAACAAACACTAGCTCGCCTTACAAGAAACACACTCTGCTTTTGAGAAAAGAGCACTCTTCTACTCTACTGTGTTTCCCATTGTGTCCGAACAGTGAGCTTGCTCAGAACAAAAGAACTGTGCTTCCTACACACACGGACCATATCTAGTTCAACTCTGCTTAGGAAACTGACAAGAACAGTAGATCCTCTTCAGTCCAATACACTGTACTTGCGGGGAACAGACGCGAGTGCTATTTGCACTGGGAATGTCAATGGGAGCACAATAGTGACTCTTCTTACCTGAAAACAACTCTTGCTCTTAGGACCAGAAACTGCATGGGATTCAACTCCATTTATGACTGGGAAACAAACACTAGCTCGCCTTACAAGAAACTAAGTCTGCTTTTGAGAAAAGAGCACTCTTCTACTCTACTGTGTTTCCTATGGGGTCCGAACAGTGAGCTTGCTCAGAACTAAAGAAATGTGCTTCCTACACACACGTGCCATATCTAGTTCAACTCCGCATAAGAAAATGACAAGAACAGTAGATCCTCTTCAGTCCAATACACTGTACTTGCTGGGAACAGACACGAGTGCTATTTGCACGGTTTATGGCAATGGGAACACAATAGTGACTCTTCTTACCTCGAAACAACTCTTGCTCGTAGGACCAGACTGCATGTGATTCAACTTCATTTAGGACTGGGAAACAAACGCTAGCTCGCCTTACAAGAAACACACTCTGCTTTTGAGAAAAGAGCAGTCTTCTACTCTACTGTGTTTCCTATGGGGTCCGAAAAGTGAGCTTGCTCAGAACAAAAGAACTGTGCTTCCTACACACACGGGCAATATCTAGTTAAACTCTGCTTAGGAAAGTGACAAGAACAGTAGCTCCTCTTCAGTCCAATACACTGTACTTGCTGGAAACAGACTCGAGTGCTATTTGCACTGTGTATGGCAATGGGAGCACAATAATGACTTTCCTTATCAGAAAACCACTCTTGCTCGTAGGACCAAAAACTGCATGTGATTCAACTCCATTTAGGACTGGGAAACAAACCCTAGCTCGCCTAACAAAAACACACTCTGCTTTTGAGAAAAGAGCACTCTTCTACGCTATTGGGTTTCCTATATGGCCAGAATAGAGAGCTTGCTCAAAACAAAAGAACTGTGCTTCCTACACACACTGCCATATCTAGTTCAATTCTGCTTAGGAAACTGACAAGAACAGTAGATTCTCTTGAGTACAATACACTGTACATGCTGGGAACAGATGCCAGTGCTATTTGACCTGTGTGTGACAATGGACGCGCAATAGTGACTCTTCTTACCAGAAAACAACTCTTGGTCATAGGACCAGAAACTGCATTTGATAGAACTCCATTTAGGACTGGGAAACAAACCCTAGCTCGCCGAACAAGAAACACACTCTGCTTTTGAGAAAAGAGCACTCTTCTACTCTACTGTGTTTCCTATAGGGCCAGAACAGTGAGCTTGCTCAGAACAAAATAACTTTGCTTCCTACACACACGGGCCGTATCTAGTTCAACTCTGCTTAGGAAACTGACAAGAACAGTAGCTCTTCTTCAGTCCAATACACTGTACTTGCTGGGAACAGACGTGAGTGCTATTTGCACTGTGTATGGCAAAGGGAGCACAGTAGTGACTCTTCTTACCAGAAAAAAAACTCTTGCTCGTAGGACCAGAAACTGCATGTGATTCAACTCCATTTAGGACTGGGAAACAAATGCTCGCTCGCCTTACAAGAAACACACTCTGCTTTTGAGAAAAGAGCACTCTTCTACTCTACTGTGTTTCCTATAGGGCCAGAACACTGAGCTTGCTCAGAACAAAAGAACTGTGCTTCCTACATACATGGGCCATATCTAATTCAACTCTGCTTAGGAAAATGAAAAGAACAGGAGCTCCTCTTCAGGCCAATACACTGTACATGCTGGGAACAGATGCAAGGGCTAATTTGCCCTGTGTATGGCAAAGGGAGCGCAATAGTGACTCTTCTTACGAGAAAACAGCTCTTGCTCATAGGACCAGAAACTGCATGGGATTCAAATCCATTTCTGACTGGGAAACAAACACTAGCTCGCCTTACAAGAAACACACTCTGCTTTTGAGAAAAGAGCACTCTTCTTCTCTACTGTGTTTCCTATAGGACCAGAAGAGTGAGCTTGCTCAGAACAAAAGAACTGTACTTCCTACAAACGGGCCACATCTAGTCAACTTTGCTTAGGAAACTGACAAAAACAGTAGCTCCTCTTCATTCTAATACACTGTAATTGCTGGGAACAGACGCGAGTGCTATTTGCACTGTGTATGGCAATGGGAGCACAATAGTGACTCTTTTTACCAGAAAACAACTCTTGCTTGTAGGACCAGAAGCTGCATGTGACTCAACTCCATTTAGGACTGGGAAACAAACGCTAGCTCGCCTTACAAGAGACACACTCTGCTTTTGAGTAAAGACCACTCTACCATTCTACTGTGTTTCCTATAGATCCAGAACAGTGAGCTTGCTCAGAACAAAAGAACTGTGCTTCCGACATACAAGGGCCATATCTAGTTCAACTCTGCTTAGGAAACTGACAAGAACAGTAGCTCCTATTCAGTCCAATACACTGTACTTTCTGGGAACAGACGCGAGTGCTATTTGCACTGTGTGTGGAAATGAGAGCTCAATAGTGACTGTTCTTACCAGAAAACAACTCTTGCTCATAGGACCAGAAAATGCATGGGATTCAACTCCATTTCTGACTGGGAAACAAACACTAGCTCGCATTACAAGAATCACACTCTGCTTTTGAGAAAAGAGCACTCTTCTACTCTACTGTGTTTCCTATGGGGTCCGAACAGTGAGCTTGCTCAGAACAAAAGAACTGTGCTTCCTACACACATGGGCCATATCTAGTTCAACTCTGCTTAGGAAACTGACAAGAAGAGTAGCTCCTCTTCAGTCCAATACACTGTACTTGCTGGAAACAGACGCGATTGCTATTTGCTATGTGTATGAAAATGGGAGCGCAATAATGACTTTCCTTACTAGAAAACAACTCTTGCTCATAAGACCAAAAAATGCATGTCATTCAACTACTTTTATGACTGGGAAAAAACGATAGGTCGCCTTACAAGAAACACACTGTGCTTTTGAGAAAAGAGCACTCTTCTATGCTACTGTGTTTCCTATATGGCCAGAACAGAGTGCTTGCTCAGAACAAAAGAACAGTGCTTCCTACACACAAGGCCATATCTAGTTCAATTTTGCTTAGGAAACTGACAAGAAGAGTAGATCCTCTTCAGTCCAATACACTGTACATGCTGGGAACAGATGCCAGTGCTATTTGCCCTGTGTATGACAATGGACACGCAATAGTGACTCTTCTTACCAGAAAACAACTCTTGCTCGCAGGACCAGAAACTGCATGTGATTCAACTCCATTTAGGACTGGGAAACAAACGCTAGCTCGCCTTACGAGAAACACACTCTGCTTTTCAGAAAAGAGCACTCTTCTACTCTACTGTATTTCCTATGGTGTCTGACCAGTGAGCTTGCTCAAAACAAAAGAACTGTGCTTCCTACACACACGGGCCATATCTAGTTCAACTCTGCTTAGGAAGCTGACAAGAACAGTAGCTCCTGTTCAGTCCAATACACTGTACTTGCTGGGAACAGACGCGAGTGCTATTTGCTCTGTGTATGGCAATGGGAGCGCAATAGTGACTCTTCTTACCAGAAAACAACTCTTGCTCGTAGGACCAGAAACTGCATGGGATACAACTCCATTTCTGACTGGGAAACAAACTCTAGCTCGTCTTACAAGAAAAACACTCTGCTTTTGAGAAAAGAGCACTCTTCTACTCTACTGTGTTTCCTATGGGGTCCGAACAATTAGCTTGCTCAGAACAAAAGAACTGTGCTTCCTACACACACGGGCCATATCTAGTTCAACTATGCATAGGAAACTCACAAGAACAGTAGCTCCTCTTCAGTCCAATACACTGTACTTGCTGGGAACAGACGCGAGAGCTCTTTGCACTGTGTATGGCAATGGGAGCTCAATAGTGACTCTTCTTACCAGAAAATAACTCTTGCTCGTAGGAGCAGAAACTGCATGTGACTCAACTCCTTTTAGGACTGGGAAACAAACGCTTGCTCGCCTTACAAGAAACACACTCTGCTTTTGAGAAAAGAGCACTCTTTACTCTACTGTGGTTCCTATAAAGCCAGAACAGTGAGCTTGCACAGAAGAAAAAAACTGTCTTCCTACATACACGGGCCATATCTAGTTCAACTCTGCTTAGGAAACTGACAAGAACAGTAGCTCTTCTTCAGTCCAATACACTGTACTTTCTGGGATCAGAAGCGAGTGCTATTTGCACTGTGTATGGCAAAGGGAGCGCAATAGTGACTCTTCTTACCAGAAAAAAACTCTTGCTCGTAGGACCAGAAATTGCATGTGATTCAACTCCATTTAGGACTGGGAAACAAACGCTAGCTCGCCTTACAAGAAACACCCTCTGCTTTTGAGAAAAGAGCACTCTTTTACTCTACTGTGTTTCCTATAGGGCCAGAACAGTGAGCTTGCTCAGAACAAAAGAACTGTACTTCCAACACACACGGCCATATCTGGTTCAACTCTGCTTGGAAACTGAAAAGAACAGTAGATCCTCTTCAGTCCAATACACTGTACATGCTGGGAACAAATGCCAGTGCTATTTGCCCTGTGTATGACACTGGGAGCGCAATAGTGACTCTTCTTACCAGGAAACAACTCTTGCTCGTAGGACCAGAAACTGCATGTGATTCAACTCCATTTAGGACTGGGAAACAAACGCTAGCTCGCCTTACAAGAAACACACTCTGCTTTTGAGAAAAGATCACTCTTCTACTTTACTGTGTTTCCTATGGGGTCCGAAGAGTGAGCATGCTCAGAACAAAAGAAATGTGCTTCCTACACACACGGGCCATATCTAGCTAAACTCTGCTTAGGAAACTGACAAGAACAGTAGCTCCTCTTCAGTCCAATGCACTGTACTTGCTGGAAACAGACGCGAGTGCTATTTGCACTGTGTGTGGTTAAGGGAGCGCAATAGTGACTTTCCTTACCAGAAAACAACTCTTGCTCGTAGGTCCAAAAACTGCATGTGGTTCCACTCTATTTAGGACTGGTAATCAAACGCTAGCTCGCCTTACAAGAAACACACACTGCTTTTGAGAAAAGAGCACTCTTCTACTCTACTGTGTTTCCTATAGGGACAGAACAGTGAGCTTGCTCAGAACAAATGAACTGTGCTTACTACACACACGGGCCACATCTAGTTCAATTCTGCTTAGGAAACTGACAAGAACAGTAGCTCCTCTTCATTCTAATACACTGTAATTGCTGGGAACAGACGCGAGTGCTATTTGCACTGTGTGTGTCAAAGGGAACGCAATAGTGAATCTTCTTACGAGAAAACAACTCTTGCTTGTAGGACCAGGAACTGCATGTGATTCAACTCCATTTAGGACTGGCAAACAAACGCTAGCTCGCCTGACAAGAAACACACTCTGCTTTTGAGAAAAGAGCACTCTTCTACTCTACTGTGTTTCCTATAGGGCCAGAACAGTGAGCTTGCTCAGAACAAAAGAACTGTGCTTCCAACACACACGGCCGTATCTAGATCAACTTTGCTTGGTAACTGAAAAGAACAGTAGCTCCTGTTCAGTCCAATACACTGTACATGCTGGGAACAAACGCCAGTGCTATTTGCCCTGTGTATGACACTGGGAGCTCAATAGTGATTCTTCTTACCAGAAAACAACTCTTGCTCGTAGATACAGAAACTGCATGTGACTCAACTCCATTTAGGACTGGGAAACAAACGCTAGCTCGCCTTACAAGAAACAAACTCTGCTTTTGAGAAAAGAGCACTCTTCTACTCTACTGTGTTTCCTATAGGGCCATAACAGTGAGCTTGCTCAGAACAAAAGAACTGTGCTTCCAACACACGCCGATATCTAGTTCAACTCTGCTTAGAAAACTGAAAAGAGCAGTAGGTCCTCTTCAGTCCAATACACTGTACATGGTGGGAACTGACGCCAGTGCTATTTGCCCTGTGTATGACAATGGGAGCGCAATAGTGACTCTTCTTACCAGGAAACAACTCTTACTCCTAGGACCAGAAACTGCATGTGATTCAACTCCATTTAGGGTTGGGAAACAAACGCTAGCTCGCCTTATAAGGAACACACTCTGCTTTTGAGAAAAGAGCACTCTTCTACTCTACTGTGTTTCCTATGGTGTCCGAAAAGTGAACTTGCTCAGAACAAAAGAAATGTGCTTTCAAACACACGGGGCATATCTAGTTCAACTCTGCATAGGAAAATGACCAGAACAGTAGATCCTTTTAAGTCCAATACACTGTACTTGCTGGAAACAGAAGCGAGTGCTATTTCCACTGTGTATGGCAATGGGAGCGCAATAGTGACTCTTCTTACCAGAAAAGAACTCTTGCTCGTAGGACCAGAAACTGCATGTGACTCAACTCCATTTAGGACTGGGAAACAAACGCTAGCTCGCCTTACAAGAGACACACTCTGCTTTTGAGTAAAGAGCACTCTTCTACTTTACTGTGTTTCCTATAGGGCCAGAACAGTGAGCTTGCTCAGAACAAAAGAACTGTGCTTCCTACATACACGCGCCATATCTAGTTCAACTCTGCTTAGAAAACTGAAAAGAACAGTAGGTCCTCTTCAGTCCAATACACTGTACTTGATGGAAAAAGACGCGAGTGCTGTTTGCAATGTGTATGGCAATGGGAGCGCAATAATTACTTTCCTTACCAGAAAACAACTCTTGCTCGTAGGACCAAAAACTGCATGTGATTCAACTACATTTAGGACTGGGAAACAAACGCTAGATCTCCTTACAAGAAACACACTCTGCTTTTGAGAAAAGAGCACTCTTCTACGCTACTGTGTTTCCTATGGTTTTCGAACAGTGAGCATGCTCAAAACAAAAGAACTGTGCTTCGTACACACACGGGCCATATCTAGTTCAACTCTGCTTAGGAAACTGACAAGAACAGAAGCTCCTCTTCAGTCCAATACACTGTACTTACTGGGAACAGACGCGAGTGCTATTTGCACTGTGTGTGGCAATGGGAGCGCAATAGTGACTCTTCTTACTAGAAAACAACTCTTGCTCATAGGAACAGAAACTGCATGGGATTCAACTCCCTTTAGGACTTGGAAACAAACGCTGGCTTGCCTTACAAGAAACACACTCTGCTTTTGAGAAAAGAACACTCTTCTACTCTACTGTGTTTCCTATGGGGTCCGAACAGTGAGCTTGCTCAGAACAAAGAACTGTGCTTCCTACACACGCGGAATATCTAGTTCAACTCTGCATAGGAAACTGACAAGAACAGTAGCTCCTCTTCAGTCCAATACACTGTACTGGCTGGGAACAGACGGGTGTGCTCTTTGGACTGTGTATGGCAATGGGAGCGCAATAGTGACTGTCCTTACCAGAAAACAACTCTTGATCGTAGGACCAGAAACTGCATGGGATTCAACTCCATTACTGACTGGGAAAAAAACACTAGCTCATCTTACAAGAAACACACTCTATTTTGAGAAAAGAGCACTCTTCTACTCTTGTGTTTCCTATGGGGTCCGAACAGTGAGCTTGCTCAGAACAAAAGAACTGTGCTTCCTACACACACGGGCCATATCTAGTTCAACTCTGCATAGGAAACTCACAAGAACAGTAGATCCTCTTCAGTCCAATACACTGTACATGCTGGGAAACGACGCCAGTGCTATTTGCCCTGTGTATGACAATGGGAGCGCAATAGTGACTCTTCTTACCAGGAAAAAACTATTACTCGTAGGACCAGAAACTGCATGTGATTCAACTCCATTTAGGGTTGGGAAACAAACGCTAGCTCGCCTTAAAAGAAACACACTCTGCTTTTGAGAAAAGAGCACTCTTCTACTCTACTGTGTTTTCTATGGGGTCCGAACAGTGAGCTTGCTCAGAACAAAAGAAATGTGCTTTCTAAACACACGGGGCATATCTAGTTCAACTCTACATAGGAAAATGACAAGAACAGTAGATCCTCTTTAGTCCAATACACTGTACTTGCTGGAAACAGAAGCGAGTGCTATTTGCACTGTGTATGGCAATGGGAGCGCAATAGTGACTCTTCTTACCAGAAAAGAACTCTTCCTCGTAGGACCACAAACTGCATGTGACTCATCTCCATTTAGGACTGGGAAACAAACGCTAGCTCGCCTTACAAGAAACACACTCTGCTTTTGAGAAAAGAGCACTCTTCTACTCTACTGTGTTTCCTATAGGGCCAGAACAGTGAGCTTGCTCAGAACAAAAGAACTGTGCTTCCTACACACACGGGACACATCTAGTTCAACTCTGCTTAGAAAACTGACAAGAACAGTAGCTCCTCTTCATTCTAATACACTGTACTTGCTGGAACCAGACGCGAGTGCTATTTGCAATGTGTATTGCAATGGGAGCACAATAATGACTTTCCTTACCAGAAAACAACTCTTGCTCGTAGGACCAAAAACTGCATGTGATACAACTACATTTAGGACTGGGAAACAAACGCTAGATGTCCTTACAAGAAACACACTCTGCTTTTGAGAAAAGAGCACTCTTCTACGCTACTGTGTTTCCTATATGGCCAGAAAAGAGTGCTTGCTCAGAAGAAAAGAACTGTGCTTCCTACACACACGGCAATATCTAGTTCAATTCTGCTTAGGAAACTGACAAAAACAGTATATCCTCTTCTGTCCAATACACTGTATATGCTGGGAACAGATGCCAGTGCTACTTGCCCTGTGTATGAAAATGGACGCGCAATAGTGACTCTTCTTACCAGAAAACAACTCTTGGTCATAGGACCAGAAACTGCATGTGATTCAACTCCATTTAGGACTAGGAAACAAACACTAGCTCGCCTCACAAGAAACACATGCTGCTTTTGTGAAAAGAGCACTCTTCTACTCTACTGTGTTTCCTATAGGGCCAGGACAGTTAGCTTGCTCAGAACAAAAAAAGTGTGCTTCCTGCACACATGGGCCATATCTAGTTCAACTCTGCTTAGGAAACTGACAAGAACAGTAGCTCTTTGTTAGTACAATACACTGTACTTGCTGGGAACAGACGCGAGGGCTTTTTGCACTGTGAATGGCAATAGGAGCTCAATAGTGACTCTTCTTACCAGAAAACAACTCTTGCTTATAGGACCACAAACTGCATGTGACTCACCTCCATTTAGGACTGGGAAACAAACGCTAGCTCGCCTTACAAGAAACACACTGTGCTTTTGAGAAAAGTGCACTCTTCTACTCTACTGTGTTTCTTATATGGCCAGAACAGTGAGCTTGCTCAGAACAAAAGAACTGTGCTTCCAACACACGGCCATATCTTGTTCAACTCTGCTTAGGAAACTGAAAAGAACAGTAGATGCTCTTCAGTCCAATACACTGTACATGCTGGGAACAGACGCCAGTGTATTTGCCCTGTGTATGACAATGGGAGCACAATAGTGACTCTTCTTACCAGAAAACAACTCTTGCTCATAGATCCAGAAACTGCATGTGACTCAACTCCATTTAGGACGGGAAACAAACGCTATTTCGCCTTACAAGAAACAAACTCTGCTTTTGAGAAAAGAGCACTCTTCTACGCTACTGTGTTTCTTATAATGCCAGAACAGTGAGCTTGCTCAGAACAAAATAACTGTGCTTCCAACACACGGCCATATCTAGTTCAACTCTGCTTAGAAAACTGAAAACAACAGTAGGTCCTCTTCAGTCCAATACACTGTACTTGATGGAAACAGACGCGAGTGCTATTTGCAATGTGTATGGCAATGGGAGCACAATAATTACTTTCCTTACCAGAAAACAACTCTTGCTCGTAGGACCAAAAACTGCATGTGATTCAACTACATTTAGGACTGGGAAACAAACGCTAGATCTCCTTACAAGAAACACACTCTGCTTTTGAGAAAAGAGCACTCTTCTACGCTACTGTGTTTCTTATGGTGTCCAAACAGTGAGCTTGCTCAAAACAAAAGAACTGTGCTTCGTACACACAAGGGCCATATCTAGTTCAACTCTGCTTAGGAAACTGACAAGAACAGAAGCTCCTCTTAAGTCCAATACACTGTACTTGCTGGGAACAGACGCGAGTGCTATTTACACTGTGTTTGGCAATGGGAGCTCAATAGTGACTGTTCTTACCAGAAAACAACTCTTGCTCATAGGGCCAGAAAATGCATGGGATTCAACTCCATTTAGGACTGGGAAACAAACACTAGCTCGCATTACAAGAATCACACTCTGCTTTTGAGAAAAGAGCACTCTTCTACTCTACTGTGTTTCCTATGAGGTCCGAACGGTGAGCTTGCTCAGAACAAAAGAAATGTGCTTCCTACACACACGGGCCATATCTAGTTCAACTCTGCCTGGAAACTGACAAGAACAGTAGCTCCTCTTCAGTCCAATACACTGAACTTGCTGCTAACAGACGCGAGTGCTATTTGCACTGTGTATGGCAAAGGGAGCGCAATAGTGACTCTTCTTATGAGAAAACAACTCTTACTCATAGGACCAGAAACTGCATGGGATTCAACTCCATTTAGGACTGGGAATCAAACGCTAGCTCGCCTTACAAGAAACACACTCTGCTTTTGAGAAAAGAGCACTCTTCTACTCTACTGTACTTCCTATGGTGTCCTAACAGTGAGCTTGCTCAGAACAAAAGAACTGTGCTTCCTACACACACGGGCCACATCTAGTTCAAATCTGCTTAGGAAACAGACAAGAACAGTAGCTCCTCTTCAGTCCAATACACTGTACTTACTGGGAACAGACGCGATTGCTATTTGAACTGTGTATGGCAATGGGAGTGCAATAGTGACTTTCCTTACCAGAAAACAACTCTTGCTCGTAGGACAAGAAACTGCATGTGATTCCACTCAATTTAGGACTGGGAAACAAACGCTAGCTCGCTTACAAGAAACATACTCTGCTTTTGAGAAAAGAGCACACTTCTACTCTACTGTGTTTCCTATTGGGTCCGAACAGAGAGCTTGCTCAGAACAAAAGAACTGTGCTTCCTACACACACGTGCCATATCTAGTTCAATTCTGCTTAGGAAACTGACAAGAACAGTAGCTCCTCTTCAGTCCAATACACTGTATATGCTGGGAACCGAAGCCAGTGCTATTTGACCTGTGTATGACAATGGGAGCGCAGTAGTGACTCTTCTTACCAGAAAACAACTCTTGCTCGTAGGACCAGAAACTGCATGTGATTCAACTCCATTTAGGACTGGGAAACAATCAATAGCTCGCCTTACAAGAAACACACTCTGCTTTTGAGAAAAGAGCACTCTTCTACTCTACTGTGTTTCCTCGACTGCCAGAACAGTGAGCTTGCACAGAACAAAAGAACTGGGCATCCTACACACAGGGGACATATCGAGTTCAATTCTGCTTAGGAAACTGACAAGAACAGTAGTTCCTCTTCAGTCCAATACACTGTACCTACTGGGAACCGACGCCAGTGCTATTTGCCCTGTGTATGACAATGGGAGCTCAATAGTGACTCTTCTTACCAGAAAACAACTCTTGCTCGTAGGACCAGAAATTGCATGTGGCTCAACTCCATTTAGGACTGGGAAACAAACGCTAGCTCGCCTTACAAGAAACACACTCTGCTTTTGAGAAAAGAGCACTCTTATACTCTACTGTGTTCCCTATAGGGCCGGAACAGTGAGCTTGCTCAGAACAAAAGAACTGTGCTTCATACACACACGGGCCATATCTAGTTCAATTCTGCATAGGAAATTAAAAAGAACAGTAGATCCTCTTCAGTCCAATACACTGTA